>NW_026644589.1:300000-430181 GCF_030020395.1 Manis pentadactyla | reverse complement strand
GGAGATTGCAGGCTCCTTTGAGAGAGAGAGAGAGAGAGAGAGATGCAAAGCTTCTTGAGAGAGAGGGAGAGAGAGAGATGCTTGGCTCCATTGAGAGAGAGAGATGCTAAGCTCCTTTGAGAGACAGAGAGAGAGAGATGCTACTCTACTTTGAGAGTGAGAGACATAGGGATGCTAGACTCCTTTCAGAGAGAGAGAGAGTTATATATGCAAGGATTCTTTGAGAGAGGCAGAGTGAGGGAGAGTGATTCTAGTCTCCTTTGAGAGAAAGAGAGAGAGGTAGAAAGAGAGATGCTAGGCAGATTTGAAAGAGAAAGAGTGTGATGCAAGGTCTCTTACGGAGACAGAGAAAGTGAGATGCTAATATCCTTTGATATATATAGATATATTTATATATATGTATATATACTATACTTCGTTGAGAGAGACAGAGAGAGAGGGAAAGAGATGCTATTCTACTTTAATAGAGAGAGAGAGAGGGCTGGTAGGCTCCTTTGAGATAGAGATAGAGAGAGATGATACGCTTCTTTGAGAGAGAGAGTGAGAGAGAGAGTGTCTAGTCTGCTTTGGGAGGAAGGAGAGAGATGTAGACGGATAGATATTAGGCTCCTTTGAAAGACAGACAGTGTGATGCTAGGCTTCTTAGGGAGAGAGAGAAAGAGAGTGATGCTAGAATCCTTTGAGAGAGAGAGAGAGATGCTAGGCTTCTTTGAGAGAGAGAGAGTCAGAGTGAGACAGAGAGATAGAGATTCTATTTTCCTTTGAGAGAGTGAGAGCAATACACGCTGGCTCCTTGAGAGAGAGAGATAAAAGGAGAGAGAGAGAGAGAGAGAAGATAGGCTCCTTTGAGAGAGAGAGAGGTTGAGGGATGCTAGGCTCCTTTGAGAGAAAGAGAGAGAGATAGAAAGACGGAGATTCTAGTCTCTTTGAGAGAAAGAGGGAGAGATAGAGAGATGTTAGGCTCATTTGAAAGAGGGAGAGTGTGGTGCTAGGCTTCTTAGGGAGAGATAGAATTTGAGCGATGCTAGAATCCTTAGAGAGAGAGAGAGAGATGCTAGGCTTCTCTGAGAGAGAGACAGAGTGAGACAGAGAGATAGAGATTCTGGGTTCCTTTGAGTGAGGGAGAGCAATACACGCTGGCTCTTTGAGAGAGAGATAAACAGAGAGACAGAGAGGATATAGGCTCCTTTGAGAGAGAGATGCTAGGACTCTTTGAGAGAATTAAGTAAAGAGAAAAAGTATGCAATTATACTGACTTTTATAATTACCTATAGAAGTACATTTACCAGTGTTTTCTGTTTGTTTGGATTCAGATAGCTGTCTCATTTAATTTAATTTTCAGTCTGAAGAAATTCCTGTAGCATTTATTTTCATTGTGTAGGTGTAATTCACATGTCATACAATTCATCCCCTTAAAATACACAATAGAGTGGTGGCTGGTATATTCACAGAGCTGTGCCACCATTGCTACCATCAATTTTCAGATATTTTCATTATGACACAAGGGAGAACTGTCCCTAGCCGTAGGTAATCACGAATCTACTTTCCGTCCTGTAGGCTCGGCTCTTCTGGACATTTCCTATAAGTGAGGATCATACAATGTGTGATTCTTTGTGTTTTCCTCCAGTTAGCATGAAAACTTAGGGTTTCACCCATGTTGTGTGTATCAGGACTTCATATTTCTCATGGCTGTATAATTCTCTCCCTTTAGTGTTCCTTGTAAGACATGTCAGCTAGCAACAAGTTTCCTCAGTTTTTATTTACCTAAGGATGTCTTTTTTCACCTTCATCTGTGAAAGGTAATTTGCTAGATATAAGACTCTTGTTTGAGTTTTTACTTCCAGCAATGAGAACATGTTGTCCCCACTGCCTTCCAACTGCTATCATGTCTGATGAGAAGTCAGCTGTTAACCTTACTGGAGTGTACATGTATATCACGTTATTTTTCTCTTTTTGCCTTCAAGATCTTTATCTTTGGCTTTCGGTATTTTGCCTATGATGTGCCCAGATGGAGAGCTCTTTGTGTTTATGCTCCTTGGAATTTGTAGAGTTTCTTGGATGGATGTATTGTATTTTGGTCACATTTTGGGAATTTTCTGCCATTAAATACTTTAAATATTTTTCTGTTCCTTTCTCCAATCCTGCTTGTATTCGCATTGCACGTGTGGCTGCACTTATTGATGCCCCACATTTCTCTGTGGCTCTTCGTTTTCTTTCATTCACTAATTTTTCCCTCTGTTCTGCAAAATCCATAATCTCCATGGATCTCGCTTTAAGTTGGCTGCTGCTTACTTCTGCCAGCTCAAATCTACATTTTGGTTATGGTTCTTAACTCCAAGATTTCCATTTGGTTCTAAAAAAATACAATTTCTGCCTCTCAGTAGTATACTCTCTTTGATGAGCTTTTTTCACTGTACCTTCCTTTAGCTCTTTACGTATGAGAGCTGTGAGGAAAGGTACCCACTTTGTCCCTGCCTGCACCTCCCAGGAGTAGAGCACTCCAAGTAGAGCTTCTGATACACAGTGCATGGGTTTGGTAGGTAAGGTTACAAGTCATGCCTCAGATGCCACAAACTCGCTATTCTTACCGACAAATACTCAGTTGTCCTGAATGAATATTTCTTAAAATGCTGTATACCTTTAGGATAACTTCTAGAGACTTTAACTGCTTTAAAAATAATTTTTACCTGTTCCTTTGTTGATCTACAATTTGTCTTTCAAGAAGTCCCAGTCCTCTTCCACATGATTTTTTAACAATATTTGTTGTGGCTAGAAGAGTTAACATAAGACCTACCGTCTACCAGATGTGTTTTTTAGTGTTTAATGTAGTATTGTTGGCAGTGCCGTACAGCAGATCTCCAGAGTTTATTCATCTTCCTTAACTGAGACTTTACACTCCTTGTTTAGTAACTCCGCATTTCCCATGACCCTAACCCTGGCCAACACCATTCCACCATTTGGTTATATGGATTTGACTACTTTAGATACTACATGTTAAGTGTATTCATGCAGTATTTCTCTTTCTGTGACTGGCTTGTTTCATTTAATGTTCTCAAGGGGTTCATCCATGTTGTTGCATATTGCAAAATTTCCTTTCTTCAAGGCTAAATTGGATTCCATTGTATGTCTAAACCACATATTCTTTCCATATTCATATGTCGATGGGCATCTTGGTTGTTACCACCTCTTAGCTATTCAGAATCACGTTGCAGTGAACAATGGAGTGCGGGTGTCTCGTTGAGAGCCAGATTTTAGTCCTTTTGAGTCAATACCCACAAGTGTGGTTGCTGGATCATACGGTAGTTCTGTTGTTAGTGTTCTGAGGGAGCTCCCGTCCTTGCAAGCTTGGAAAACCTGCTTTCAGCTGCTCTACAAAAGCAGGTAAAAGGGGAATCCTGCATCACTTCCAGTCAGTGTTCTTGATGCTTTCTGTTGTGCGTTTTCTAGATCAACTGGATGACACTTCTTGCAGCTATGTTATCAAGGATGACACCAAGCCCCACATACGAATGTGAGTTTGAACAGACTTAGAACCTGGGCGTCCAACCAAAGTGTGGATATTTTTACCCTCCTTGTGTTCCCCCATAGCTCCTTCCTCACAGGGGCTTTAGCTCCACTCTGGGGGAGAAGTGGTAGATTTCTCTGGGTGTATGTGGGAAGCTTTTCAAATATTCCTTCTATCTGGACATCCCATAGATGGTCCCATGGGGACAAATTCCCAGGACCCTTGGGTAATAGGTAAAGTGAGAGAGATAGAAAGACAGGGAGATTATAGTCTCCTTTGAGAGAAAGAGAGAGAGAGAGATGTTAGGCTCCTTTGAAAGAGGGAGAGTGTGATGCTAGGCTTCTTAGGGAGAGAGAGAAAGGGTGAGATGCTAGAATTCTTGTAGAGAGAGAGAGAGAGAGATGCTAGGCTTCTTTGAGAGAGAGAGGGGGGAGAGAGATGCTAGTCTACTTTGAGAGAGAGAGTGGGCATTGTAGGCTCCTTTGAGATAGAGAGTGAGAGAGAGAGGGATTCTAGGCTCCTTTGAGAGAAAGAGAGATATACAGAGACAGAGAGATGATAGGCTCCTTTGAGAGAGAGAGAGAGAAGGAGAGAGATTATAGGCTCCTTTAAGAGAAAGAGAGATATACAGAGACAGAAAGATGCTATGCTTCGAGAGAGAGAGGGATGCTAGTCTCCTTTGAAAGAGAGAGAGTTACATGCTAGTCTCCTTTCACAGAGAGAGAAACAGAGAGAGATGGACAGAGAGAGAGATGATAGGCTCTTTTGTGAGAGAGAGAGAGAGAGGGATAATAGGCCACTCTGGGAGAGAGAGAGGGGGGTTGAGAGATTCTAGGCTCCTTAGAGAGAAAGAGAGATATACAGAGACAGAGAGATGCTAGGCTCCTTTGAGTGTGATGCTAGGCTCATTAAAGAGAGAGACAGAGGGACAGTGAAGAGAGAGTATCTAGACTAATTTGAGAGAGAGAGAGAGATGCTAGGCTAATTAGAGGGAGAGAGACAGACAGAGATGCTATGCAACTCTTAGAGAGAGATTCTTGACTACTGTGAGAAAGAGAGAGAGATGCTAGGCACCTTTGAGAGAAAGAGATAGATGCTAGGATGATTTGAGAAAGAGAGAGAGATACTAGACTCATTTGAGAGAGAGAGAGGGAGATACATGCTAGACTCCTTAGAGAGAGATAGACAGAGAGAGACTGAGAGATGTTAGGCCCCTTTGTGAGAAGGAGAGAGAGAAAGACAGGGAGTTGCTAGGCTCCTTTGGGAGAGACAGAGAGAGAGATGCTTGGCTTCTTTGAGAGAGAGAGGGAGAGATATTCTAGGCTACTTTGAGAAAAAGAGAGATATACAGTAACAGAGATATGCTAGGCTCCTTGGAGAGAGAGAGACATGCTCGGCTCCTTTGAATGAGAGAGATAAAGGGATACATGCAAGGCTCCGTTGAGAGACACAGAGAGAGAGTGAGGGATGCTAGGCTCCTTTGAGAGAAAGAGAGAAAAAAGGCGGAGATTCTAGTCTCCTTTGAGAAAAAGAGAGATAGTGAGACAGAGAGATGGTAAGCTCTTTTGAGAGAGAGAGTGTGATGCTAGGCTTCTTAGTGAGAGAGAGAAAGGGAGAGATGCTAGAATCCTTTGAGAGATAGAGAGAGATGCTTGTCTCCTTTGAAAGAGAGCGAGTGTGATGGTAGGTTTCTTAGCGAGAGGGAGAAAGATAGAGATCCTAGAATCCCTTTAGAGAGAGAGAGAAAGGCATGCTAGTACACTTTGTGGGGGAGGGAGTGAGAGGTAGAGACGATTTGCTCCTTGGAGAGAGAGAGAGTGAGATGGTTGACACTGTTGAGAGCGAGAGAGAGAGAGGGAGAGAAATGCTAAGCTGCTTCGAGACAAAGAGAGAGGGAGAGATAGAGATATGCTAGGCTACTTTGAGAGAGAGGGAGGGAGAGATATGCTAGGCTCCTTAGAGAGAGAAAGAGGGATAGATATGCTAGGCTTCTTTGAGAGAGAGAGAGAGAGAGAGACCTGGAGAGACAGAGAGAGAGATTCTAGGCTCCTTTTAGAGAAAGAAAGATATACAGAGACAGAGAGACTCCAGGCTACTTTGATAGAGAGAGTGATGCTAGACTCCTTTGAATGAGAGACAGAGAGAGATACATGCTAGGTTCCGTTGGGAGAGAGAGAGACAGACAGAGTGAGATGAAAGACTCGTTAGAGAGAGGGAGATAGAGTGAGGGATGCTCGGCTCTTTTGAGAGAAAGAGGGAGATAGTAAGAGAGGGAGATTGCAGGCTCCTTTGAGAGAGAGAGAGAGAGAGAGAGATGCAAAGCTTCTTGAGAGAGAGGGAGAGAGAGAGATGCTTGGCTCCATTGAGAGAGAGAGATGCTAAGCTCCTTTGAGAGACAGAGAGAGAGAGATGCTACTCTACTTTGAGAGTGAGAGACATAGGGATGCTAGACTCCTTTCAGAGAGAGAGAGAGTTATATATGCAAGGATTCTTTGAGAGAGGCAGAGTGAGGGAGAGTGATTCTAGTCTCCTTTGAGAGAAAGAGAGAGAGGTAGAAAGAGAGATGCTAGGCAGATTTGAAAGAGAAAGAGTGTGATGCAAGGTCTCTTACGGAGACAGAGAAAGTGAGATGCTAATATCCTTTGATATATATAGATATATTTATATATATGTATATATACTATACTTCGTTGAGAGAGACAGAGAGAGAGGGAAAGAGATGCTATTCTACTTTAATAGAGAGAGAGAGAGGGCTGGTAGGCTCCTTTGAGATAGAGATAGAGAGAGATGATACGCTTCTTTGAGAGAGAGAGTGAGAGAGAGAGTGTCTAGTCTGCTTTGGGAGGAAGGAGAGAGATGTAGACGGATAGATATTAGGCTCCTTTGAAAGACAGACAGTGTGATGCTAGGCTTCTTAGGGAGAGAGAGAAAGAGAGTGATGCTAGAATCCTTTGAGAGAGAGAGAGAGATGCTAGGCTTCTTTGAGAGAGAGAGAGTCAGAGTGAGACAGAGAGATAGAGATTCTATTTTCCTTTGAGAGAGTGAGAGCAATACACGCTGGCTCCTTGAGAGAGAGAGATAAAAGGAGAGAGAGAGAGAGAGAAGATAGGCTCCTTTGAGAGAGAGAGAGGTTGAGGGATGCTAGGCTCCTTTGAGAGAAAGAGAGAGAGATAGAAAGACGGAGATTCTAGTCTCTTTGAGAGAAAGAGGGAGAGATAGAGAGATGTTAGGCTCATTTGAAAGAGGGAGAGTGTGGTGCTAGGCTTCTTAGGGAGAGATAGAATTTGAGCGATGCTAGAATCCTTAGAGAGAGAGAGAGAGATGCTAGGCTTCTCTGAGAGAGAGACAGAGTGAGACAGAGAGATAGAGATTCTGGGTTCCTTTGAGTGAGGGAGAGCAATACACGCTGGCTCTTTGAGAGAGAGATAAACAGAGAGACAGAGAGGATATAGGCTCCTTTGAGAGAGAGATGCTAGGACGCTTTGAGAGAATTAAGTAAAGAGAAAAAGTATGCAATTATACTGACTTTTATAATTACCTATAGAAGTACATTTACCAGTGTTTTCTGTTTGTTTGGATTCAGATAGCTGTCTCATCTAATTTAATTTTCAGTCTGAAGAAATTCCTGTAGCATTTATTTTCATTGTGTAGGTGTAATTCACATGTCATACAATTCATCCCCTTAAAATACACAATAGAGTGGTGGCTGGTGTATTCGCAGAGCTGTGCCACCATTGCTACCATCAATTTTCAGATATTTTCATTATGACACAAGGGAGAACTGTCCCTAGCCGTAGGTAATCACGAATCTACTTTCCGTCCTGTAGGCTCGGCTCTTCTGGACATTTCCTATAAGTGAGGATCATACAATGTGTGATTCTTTGTGTTTTCCTCCAGTTAGCATGAAAACTTAGGGTTTCACCCATGTTGTGTGTATCAGGACTTCATATTTCTCATGGCTGTATAATTCTCTCCCTTTAGTGTTCCTTGTAAGACATGTCAGCTAGCAACAAGTTTCCTCAGTTTTTATTTACCTAAGGATGTCTTTTTTCACCTTCATCTGTGAAAGGTAATTTGCTAGATATAAGACTCTTGTTTGAGTTTTTACTTCCAGCAATGAGAACATGTTGTCCCCACTGCCTTCCAACTGCTATCATGTCTGATGAGAAGTCAGCTGTTAACCTTACTGGAGTGTACATGTATATCACGTTATTTTTCTCTTTTTGCCTTCAAGATCTTTATCTTTGGCTTTCGGTATTTTGCCTATGATGTGCCCAGATGGAGAGCTCTTTGTGTTTATGCTCCTTGGAATTTGTAGAGTTTCTTGGATGGATGTATTGTATTTTGGTCACATTTTGGGAATTTTCTGCCATTAAATACTTTAAATATTTTTCTGTTCCTTTCTCCAATCCTGCTTGTATTCGCATTGCACGTGTGGCTGCACTTATTGATGCCCCACATTTCTCTGTGGCTCTTCGTTTTCTTTCATTCACTAATTTTTCCCTCTGTTCTGCAAAATCCATAATCTCCATGGATCTCGCTTTAAGTTGGCTGCTGCTTACTTCTGCCAGCTCAAATCTACATTTTGGTTATGGTTCTTAACTCCAAGATTTCCATTTGGTTCTGAAAAAATACAATTTCTGCCTCTCAATAGTATACTCTCTTTGATGAGCTTTTTTCACTGTACCTTCCTTTAGCTCTTTACGTATGAGAGCTGTGAGGAAAGGTACCCACTTTGTCCCTGCCTGCACCTCCCAGGAGTAGAGCACTCCAAGTAGAGCTTCTGATACACAGTGCATGGGTTTGGTAGGTAAGGTTACAGGTCATGCCTCAGATGCCACAAACTCGCTATTCTTACCGACAAATACTCAGTTGTCCTGAATGAATATTTCTTAAAATGCTGTATACCTTTAGGATAACTTCTAGAGACTTTAACTGCTTTAAAAATAATTTTTACCTGTTCCTTTGTTGATCTACAATTTGTCTTTCAAGAAGTCCCAGTCCTCTTCCACATGATTTTTTAACAATATTTGTTGTGGCTAGAAGAGTTAACATAAGACCTACCGTCTACCAGATGTGTTTTTTAGTGTTTAATGTAGTATTGTTGGCAGTGCCGTACAGCAGATCTCCAGAGTTTATTCATCTTCCTTAACTGAGACTTTACACTCCTTGTTTAGTAACTCCGCATTTCCCATGACCCTAACCCTGGCCAACACCATTCCACCATTTGGTTATATGGATTTGACTACTTTAGATACTACATGTTAAGTGTATTCATGCAGTATTTCTCTTTCTGTGACTGGCTTGTTTCATTTAATGTTCTCAAGGGGTTCATCCATGTTGTTGCATATTGCAAAATTTCCTTTCTTCAAGGCTAAATTGGATTCCATTGTATGTCTAAACCACATATTCTTTCCATATTCATATGTCGATGGGCATCTTGGTTGTTACCACCTCTTAGCTATTCAGAATCACGTTGCAGTGAACAATGGAGTGCGGGTGTCTCGTTGAGAGCCAGATTTTAGTCCTTTTGAGTCAATACCCACAAGTGTGGTTGCTGGATCATACGGTAGTTCTGTTGTTAGTGTTCTGAGGGAGCTCCCGTCCTTGCAAGCTTGGAAAACCTGCTTTCAGCTGCTCTACCAAAGCAGGTAAAAGGGGATCCTGCATCACTTCCAGTCAGTGTTCTTGATGCTTTCTGTTGTGCGTTTTCTAGATCAACTGGATGACACTTCTTGCAGCTATGTTATCAAGGATGACACCAAGCCCCACATACGAATGTGAGTTTGAACAGACTTAGAACCTGGGCGTCCAACCAAAGTGTGGATATTTTTACCCTCCTTGTGTTCCCCCATAGCTCCTTCCTCACAGGGGCTTTAGCTCCACTCTGGGGGAGAAGTGGTAGATTTCTCTGGGTGTATGTGGGAAGCTTTTCAAATATTCCTTCTATCTGGACATCCCATAGATGGTCCCATGGGGACAAATTCCCAGGACCCTTGGGTAATAGGTAAAGTGAGAGAGATAGAAAGACAGGGAGATTATAGTCTCCTTTGAGAGAAAGAGAGAGAGAGAGATGTTAGGCTCCTTTGAAAGAGGGAGAGTGTGATGCTAGGCTTCTTAGGGAGAGAGAGAAAGGGTGAGATGCTAGAATTCTTGTAGAGAGAGAGAGAGAGAGATGCTAGGCTTCTTTGAGAGAGAGAGGGGGGAGAGAGATGCTAGTCTACTTTGAGAGAGAGAGTGGGCATTGTAGGCTCCTTTGAGATAGAGAGTGAGAGAGAGAGGGATTCTAGGCTCCTTTGAGAGAAAGAGAGATATACAGAGACAGAGAGATGATAGGCTCCTTTGAGAGAGAGAGAGAGAAGGAGAGAGATTATAGGCTCCTTTAAGAGAAAGAGAGATATACAGAGACAGAAAGATGCTATGCTTCGAGAGAGAGAGGGATGCTAGTCTCCTTTGAAAGAGAGAGAGTTACATGCTAGTCTCCTTTCACAGAGAGAGAAACAGAGAGAGATGGACAGAGAGAGAGATGATAGGCTCTTTTGTGAGAGAGAGAGAGAGAGAGAGGGATAATAGGCCACTCTGGGAGAGAGAGAGGGGGGTTGAGAGATTCTAGGCTCCTTAGAGAGAAAGAGAGATATACAGAGACAGAGAGATGCTAGGCTCCTTTGAGTGTGATGCTAGGCTCATTAAAGAGAGAGACAGAGGGACAGTGAAGAGAGAGTATCTAGACTAATTTGAGAGAGAGAGAGAGATGCTAGGCTAATTAGAGGGAGAGAGACAGACAGAGATGCTATGCAACTCTTAGAGAGAGATTCTTGACTACTGTGAGAAAGAGAGAGAGATGCTAGGCACCTTTGAGAGAAAGAGATAGATGCTAGGATGATTTGAGAAAGAGAGAGAGATACTAGACTCATTTGAGAGAGAGAGAGGGAGATACATGCTAGACTCCTTAGAGAGAGATAGACAGAGAGAGACTGAGAGATGTTAGGCCCCTTTGTGAGAAGGAGAGAGAGAAAGACAGGGAGTTGCTAGGCTCCTTTGGGAGAGACAGAGAGAGAGATGCTTGGCTTCTTTGAGAGAGAGAGGGAGAGATATTCTAGGCTACTTTGAGAAAAAGAGAGATATACAGTAACAGAGATATGCTAGGCTCCTTGGAGAGAGAGAGACATGCTCGGCTCCTTTGAATGAGAGAGATAAAGGGATACATGCAAGGCTCCGTTGAGAGACACAGAGAGAGAGTGAGGGATGCTAGGCTCCTTTGAGAGAAAGAGAGAAAAAAGGCGGAGATTCTAGTCTCCTTTGAGAAAAAGAGAGATAGTGAGACAGAGAGATGGTAAGCTCTTTTGAGAGAGAGAGAGTGTGATGCTAGGCTTCTTAGTGAGAGAGAGAAAGGGAGAGATGCTAGAATCCTTTGAGAGATAGAGAGAGATGCTTGTCTCCTTTGAAAGAGAGCGAGTGTGATGGTAGGTTTCTTAGCGAGAGGGAGAAAGATAGAGATCCTAGAATCCCTTTAGAGAGAGAGAGAAAGGCATGCTAGTACACTTTGTGGGGGAGGGAGTGAGAGGTAGAGACGATTTGCTCCTTGGAGAGAGAGAGAGTGAGATGGTTGACACTGTTGAGAGCGAGAGAGAGAGAGGGAGAGAAATGCTAAGCTGCTTCGAGACAAAGAGAGAGGGAGAGATAGAGATATGCTAGGCTACTTTGAGAGAGAGGGAGGGAGAGATATGCTAGGCTCCTTAGAGAGAGAAAGAGGGATAGATATGCTAGGCTTCTTTGAGAGAGAGAGAGAGAGAGAGACCTGGAGAGACAGAGAGAGAGATTCTAGGCTCCTTTTAGAGAAAGAAAGATATACAGAGACAGAGAGACTCCAGGCTACTTTGATAGAGAGAGTGATGCTAGACTCCTTTGAATGAGAGACAGAGAGAGATACATGCTAGGTTCCGTTGGGAGAGAGAGAGACAGACAGAGTGAGATGAAAGACTCGTTAGAGAGAGGGAGATAGAGTGAGGGATGCTCGGCTCTTTTGAGAGAAAGAGGGAGATAGTAAGAGAGGGAGATTGCAGGCTCCTTTGAGAGAGAGAGAGAGAGAGAGAGATGCAAAGCTTCTTGAGAGAGAGGGAGAGAGAGAGATGCTTGGCTCCATTGAGAGAGAGAGATGCTAAGCTCCTTTGAGAGACAGAGAGAGAGAGATGCTACTCTACTTTGAGAGTGAGAGACATAGGGATGCTAGACTCCTTTCAGAGAGAGAGAGAGTTATATATGCAAGGATTCTTTGAGAGAGGCAGAGTGAGGGAGAGTGATTCTAGTCTCCTTTGAGAGAAAGAGAGAGAGGTAGAAAGAGAGATGCTAGGCAGATTTGAAAGAGAAAGAGTGTGATGCAAGGTCTCTTACGGAGACAGAGAAAGTGAGATGCTAATATCCTTTGATATATATAGATATATTTATATATATGTATATATACTATACTTCGTTGAGAGAGACAGAGAGAGAGGGAAAGAGATGCTATTCTACTTTAATAGAGAGAGAGAGAGGGCTGGTAGGCTCCTTTGAGATAGAGATAGAGAGAGATGATACGCTTCTTTGAGAGAGAGAGTGAGAGAGAGAGTGTCTAGTCTGCTTTGGGAGGAAGGAGAGAGATGTAGACGGATAGATATTAGGCTCCTTTGAAAGACAGACAGTGTGATGCTAGGCTTCTTAGGGAGAGAGAGAAAGAGAGTGATGCTAGAATCCTTTGAGAGAGAGAGAGAGATGCTAGGCTTCTTTGAGAGAGAGAGAGTCAGAGTGAGACAGAGAGATAGAGATTCTATTTTCCTTTGAGAGAGTGAGAGCAATACACGCTGGCTCCTTGAGAGAGAGAGATAAAAGGAGAGAGAGAGAGAGAGAGAAGATAGGCTCCTTTGAGAGAGAGAGAGGTTGAGGGATGCTAGGCTCCTTTGAGAGAAAGAGAGAGAGATAGAAAGACGGAGATTCTAGTCTCTTTGAGAGAAAGAGGGAGAGATAGAGAGATGTTAGGCTCATTTGAAAGAGGGAGAGTGTGGTGCTAGGCTTCTTAGGGAGAGATAGAATTTGAGCGATGCTAGAATCCTTAGAGAGAGAGAGAGAGATGCTAGGCTTCTCTGAGAGAGAGACAGAGTGAGACAGAGAGATAGAGATTCTGGGTTCCTTTGAGTGAGGGAGAGCAATACACGCTGGCTCTTTGAGAGAGAGATAAACAGAGAGACAGAGAGGATATAGGCTCCTTTGAGAGAGAGATGCTAGGACTCTTTGAGAGAATTAAGTAAAGAGAAAAAGTATGCAATTATACTGACTTTTATAATTACCTATAGAAGTACATTTACCAGTGTTTTCTGTTTGTTTGGATTCAGATAGCTGTCTCATTTAATTTAATTTTCAGTCTGAAGAAATTCCTGTAGCATTTATTTTCATTGTGTAGGTGTAATTCACATGTCATACAATTCATCCCCTTAAAATACACAATAGAGTGGTGGCTGGTATATTCACAGAGCTGTGCCACCATTGCTACCATCAATTTTCAGATATTTTCATTATGACACAAGGGAGAACTGTCCCTAGCCGTAGGTAATCACGAATCTACTTTCCGTCCTGTAGGCTCGGCTCTTCTGGACATTTCCTATAAGTGAGGATCATACAATGTGTGATTCTTTGTGTTTTCCTCCAGTTAGCATGAAAACTTAGGGTTTCACCCATGTTGTGTGTATCAGGACTTCATATTTCTCATGGCTGTATAATTCTCTCCCTTTAGTGTTCCTTGTAAGACATGTCAGCTAGCAACAAGTTTCCTCAGTTTTTATTTACCTAAGGATGTCTTTTTTCACCTTCATCTGTGAAAGGTAATTTGCTAGATATAAGACTCTTGTTTGAGTTTTTACTTCCAGCAATGAGAACATGTTGTCCCCACTGCCTTCCAACTGCTATCATGTCTGATGAGAAGTCAGCTGTTAACCTTACTGGAGTGTACATGTATATCACGTTATTTTTCTCTTTTTGCCTTCAAGATCTTTATCTTTGGCTTTCGGTATTTTGCCTATGATGTGCCCAGATGGAGAGCTCTTTGTGTTTATGCTCCTTGGAATTTGTAGAGTTTCTTGGATGGATGTATTGTATTTTGGTCACATTTTGGGAATTTTCTGCCATTAAATACTTTAAATATTTTTCTGTTCCTTTCTCCAATCCTGCTTGTATTCGCATTGCACGTGTGGCTGCACTTATTGATGCCCCACATTTCTCTGTGGCTCTTCGTTTTCTTTCATTCACTAATTTTTCCCTCTGTTCTGCAAAATCCATAATCTCCATGGATCTCGCTTTAAGTTGGCTGCTGCTTACTTCTGCCAGCTCAAATCTACATTTTGGTTATGGTTCTTAACTCCAAGATTTCCATTTGGTTCTAAAAAAATACAATTTCTGCCTCTCAGTAGTATACTCTCTTTGATGAGCTTTTTTCACTGTACCTTCCTTTAGCTCTTTACGTATGAGAGCTGTGAGGAAAGGTACCCACTTTTTCCCTGCCTGCACCTCCCAGGAGTAGAGCACTCCAAGTAGAGCTTCTGATACACAGTGCATGGGTTTGGTAGGTAAGGTTACAAGTCATGCCTCAGATGCCACAAACTCGCTATTCTTACCGACAAATACTCAGTTGTCCTGAATGAATATTTCTTAAAATGCTGTATACCTTTAGGATAACTTCTAGAGACTTTAACTGCTTTAAAAATAATTTTTACCTGTTCCTTTGTTGATCTACAATTTGTCTTTCAAGAAGTCCCAGTCCTCTTCCACATGATTTTTTAACAATATTTGTTGTGGCTAGAAGAGTTAACATAAGACCTACCGTCTACCAGATGTGTTTTTTAGTGTTTAATGTAGTATTGTTGGCAGTGCCGTACAGCAGATCTCCAGAGTTTATTCATCTTCCTTAACTGAGACTTTACACTCCTTGTTTAGTAACTCCGCATTTCCCATGACCCTAACCCTGGCCAACACCATTCCACCATTTGGTTATATGGATTTGACTACTTTAGATACTACATGTTAAGTGTATTCATGCAGTATTTCTCTTTCTGTGACTGGCTTGTTTCATTTAATGTTCTCAAGGGGTTCATCCATGTTGTTGCATATTGCAAAATTTCCTTTCTTCAAGGCTAAATTGGATTCCATTGTATGTCTAAACCACATATTCTTTCCATATTCATATGTCGATGGGCATCTTGGTTGTTACCACCTCTTAGCTATTCAGAATCACGTTGCAGTGAACAATGGAGTGCGGGTGTCTCGTTGAGAGCCAGATTTTAGTCCTTTTGAGTCAATACCCACAAGTGTGGTTGCTGGATCATACGGTAGTTCTGTTGTTAGTGTTCTGAGGGAGCTCCCGTCCTTGCAAGCTTGGAAAACCTGCTTTCAGCTGCTCTACAAAAGCAGGTAAAAGGGGAATCCTGCATCACTTCCAGTCAGTGTTCTTGATGCTTTCTGTTGTGCGTTTTCTAGATCAACTGGATGACACTTCTTGCAGCTATGTTATCAAGGATGACACCAAGCCCCACATACGAATGTGAGTTTGAACAGACTTAGAACCTGGGCGTCCAACCAAAGTGTGGATATTTTTACCCTCCTTGTGTTCCCCCATAGCTCCTTCCTCACAGGGGCTTTAGCTCCACTCTGGGGGAGAAGTGGTAGATTTCTCTGGGTGTATGTGGGAAGCTTTTCAAATATTCCTTCTATCTGGACATCCCATAGATGGTCCCATGGGGACAAATTCCCAGGACCCTTGGGTAATAGGTAAAGTGAGAGAGATAGAAAGACAGGGAGATTATAGTCTCCTTTGAGAGAAAGAGAGAGAGAGAGATGTTAGGCTCCTTTGAAAGAGGGAGAGTGTGATGCTAGGCTTCTTAGGGAGAGAGAGAAAGGGTGAGATGCTAGAATTCTTGTAGAGAGAGAGAGAGAGAGATGCTAGGCTTCTTTGAGAGAGAGAGGGGGGAGAGAGATGCTAGTCTACTTTGAGAGAGAGAGTGGGCATTGTAGGCTCCTTTGAGATAGAGAGTGAGAGAGAGAGGGATTCTAGGCTCCTTTGAGAGAAAGAGAGATATACAGAGACAGAGAGATGATAGGCTCCTTTGAGAGAGAGAGAGAGAAGGAGAGAGATTATAGGCTCCTTTAAGAGAAAGAGAGATATACAGAGACAGAAAGATGCTATGCTTCGAGAGAGAGAGGGATGCTAGTCTCCTTTGAAAGAGAGAGAGTTACATGCTAGTCTCCTTTCACAGAGAGAGAAACAGAGAGAGATGGACAGAGAGAGAGATGATAGGCTCTTTTGTGAGAGAGAGAGAGAGAGGGATAATAGGCCACTCTGGGAGAGAGAGAGGGGGGTTGAGAGATTCTAGGCTCCTTAGAGAGAAAGAGAGATATACAGAGACAGAGAGATGCTAGGCTCCTTTGAGTGTGATGCTAGGCTCATTAAAGAGAGAGACAGAGGGACAGTGAAGAGAGAGTATCTAGACTAATTTGAGAGAGAGAGAGAGATGCTAGGCTAATTAGAGGGAGAGAGACAGACAGAGATGCTATGCAACTCTTAGAGAGAGATTCTTGACTACTGTGAGAAAGAGAGAGAGATGCTAGGCACCTTTGAGAGAAAGAGATAGATGCTAGGATGATTTGAGAAAGAGAGAGAGATACTAGACTCATTTGAGAGAGAGAGAGGGAGATACATGCTAGACTCCTTAGAGAGAGATAGACAGAGAGAGACTGAGAGATGTTAGGCCCCTTTGTGAGAAGGAGAGAGAGAAAGACAGGGAGTTGCTAGGCTCCTTTGGGAGAGACAGAGAGAGAGATGCTTGGCTTCTTTGAGAGAGAGAGGGAGAGATATTCTAGGCTACTTTGAGAAAAAGAGAGATATACAGTAACAGAGATATGCTAGGCTCCTTGGAGAGAGAGAGACATGCTCGGCTCCTTTGAATGAGAGAGATAAAGGGATACATGCAAGGCTCCGTTGAGAGACACAGAGAGAGAGTGAGGGATGCTAGGCTCCTTTGAGAGAAAGAGAGAAAAAAGGCGGAGATTCTAGTCTCCTTTGAGAAAAAGAGAGATAGTGAGACAGAGAGATGGTAAGCTCTTTTGAGAGAGAGAGAGTGTGATGCTAGGCTTCTTAGTGAGAGAGAGAAAGGGAGAGATGCTAGAATCCTTTGAGAGATAGAGAGAGATGCTTGTCTCCTTTGAAAGAGAGCGAGTGTGATGGTAGGTTTCTTAGCGAGAGGGAGAAAGATAGAGATCCTAGAATCCCTTTAGAGAGAGAGAGAAAGGCATGCTAGTACACTTTGTGGGGGAGGGAGTGAGAGGTAGAGACGATTTGCTCCTTGGAGAGAGAGAGAGTGAGATGGTTGACACTGTTGAGAGCGAGAGAGAGAGAGGGAGAGAAATGCTAAGCTGCTTCGAGACAAAGAGAGAGGGAGAGATAGAGATATGCTAGGCTACTTTGAGAGAGAGGGAGGGAGAGATATGCTAGGCTCCTTAGAGAGAGAAAGAGGGATAGATATGCTAGGCTTCTTTGAGAGAGAGAGAGAGAGACCTGGAGAGACAGAGAGAGAGATTCTAGGCTCCTTTTAGAGAAAGAAAGATATACAGAGACAGAGAGACTCCAGGCTACTTTGATAGAGAGAGTGATGCTAGACTCCTTTGAATGAGAGACAGAGAGAGATACATGCTAGGTTCCGTTGGGAGAGAGAGAGACAGACAGAGTGAGATGAAAGACTCGTTAGAGAGAGGGAGATAGAGTGAGGGATGCTCGGCTCTTTTGAGAGAAAGAGGGAGATAGTAAGAGAGGGAGATTGCAGGCTCCTTTGAGAGAGAGAGAGAGAGAGAGAGATGCAAAGCTTCTTGAGAGAGAGGGAGAGAGAGAGATGCTTGGCTCCATTGAGAGAGAGAGATGCTAAGCTCCTTTGAGAGACAGAGAGAGAGAGATGCTACTCTACTTTGAGAGTGAGAGACATAGGGATGCTAGACTCCTTTCAGAGAGAGAGAGAGATATATATGCAAGGATTCTTTGAGAGAGGCAGAGTGAGGGAGAGTGATTCTAGTCTCCTTTGAGAGAAAGAGAGAGAGGTAGAAAGAGAGATGCTAGGCAGATTTGAAAGAGAAAGAGTGTGATGCAAGGTCTCTTACGGAGACAGAGAAAGTGAGATGCTAATATCCTTTGATATATATATATATATTTATATATACGTATATATACTATACTTCTTTGAGAGAGACAGAGAGAGAGGGAAAGAGATGCTATTCTACTTTAATAGAGAGAGAGAGAGGGCTGGTAGGCTCCTTTGACATAGAGATAGAGAGAGATGATACGCTTCTTTGAGAGAGAGAGTGAGAGAGAGAGTGTCTAGTCTGCTTTGGGAGGAAGGAGAGAGATGTAGACGGATAGATATTAGGCTCCTTTGAAAGACAGACAGTGTGATGCTAGGCTTCTTAGGGAGAGAGAGAAAGAGAGTGATGCTAGAATCCTTTGAGAGAGAGAGAGAGATGCTAGGCTTCTTTGAGAGAGAGAGAGTCAGAGTGAGACAGAGAGATAGAGATTCTATTTTCCTTTGAGAGAGTGAGAGCAATACACGCTGGCTCCTTGAGAGAGAGAGATAAAAGGAGAGAGAGAGAGAGAGAGAAGATAGGCTCCTTTGAGAGAGAGAGAGGTTGAGGAATGCTAGGCTCCTTTGAGAGAAAGAGAGAGAGATAGAAAGACGGAGATTCTAGTCTCTTTGAGAGAAAGAGGGAGAGATAGAGAGATGTTAGGCTCATTTGAAAGAGGGAGAGTGTGGTGCTAGGCTTCTTAGGGAGAGATAGAATTTGAGCGATGCTAGAATCCTTAGAGAGAGAGAGAGAGATGCTAGGCTTCTCTGAGAGAGAGACAGAGTGAGACAGAGAGATAGAGATTCTGGGTTCCTTTGAGTGAGGGAGAGCAATACACGCTGGCTCTTTGAGAGAGAGATAAACAGAGAGACAGAGAGGATATAGGCTCCTTTGAGAGAGAGATGCTAGGACTCTTTGAGAGAATTAAGTAAAGAGAAAAAGTATGCAATTATACTGACTTTTATAATTACCTATAGAAGTACATTTACCAGTGTTTTCTGTTTGTTTGGATTCAGATAGCTGTCTCATTTAATTTAATTTTCAGTCTGAAGAAATTCCTGTAGCATTTATTTTCATTGTGTAGGTGTAATTCACATGTCATACAATTCATCCCCTTAAAATACACAATAGAGTGGTGGCTGGTATATTCGCAGAGCTGTGCCACCATTGCTACCATCAATTTTCAGATATTTTCATTATGACACAAGGGAGAACTGTCCCTAGCCGTAGGTAATCACGAATCTACTTTCCGTCCTGTAGGCTCGGCTCTTCTGGACATTTCCTATAAGTGAGGATCATACAATGTGTGATTCTTTGTGTTTTCCTCCAGTTAGCATGAAAACTTAGGGTTTCACCCATGTTGTGTGTATCAGGACTTCATATTTCTCATGGCTGTATAATTCTCTCCCTTTAGTGTTCCTTGTAAGACATGTCAGCTAGCAACAAGTTTCCTCAGTTTTTATTTACCTAAGGATGTCTTTTTTCACCTTCATCTGTGAAAGGTAATTTGCTAGATATAAGACTCTTGTTTGAGTTTTTACTTCCAGCAATGAGAACATGTTGTCCCCACTGCCTTCCAACTGCTATCATGTCTGATGAGAAGTCAGCTGTTAACCTTACTGGAGTGTACATGTATATCACGTTATTTTTCTCTTTTTGCCTTCAAGATCTTTATCTTTGGCTTTCGGTATTTTGCCTATGATGTGCCCAGATGGAGAGCTCTTTGTGTTTATGCTCCTTGGAATTTGTAGAGTTTCTTGGATGGATGTATTGTATTTTGGTCACATTTTGGGAATTTTCTGCCATTAAATACTTTAAATATTTTTCTGTTCCTTTCTCCAATCCTGCTTGTATTCGCATTGCACGTGTGGCTGCACTTATTGATGCCCCACATTTCTCTGTGGCTCTTCGTTTTCTTTCATTCACTAATTTTTCCCTCTGTTCTGCAAAATCCATAATCTCCATGGATCTCGCTTTAAGTTGGCTGCTGCTTACTTCTGCCAGCTCAAATCTACATTTTGGTTATGGTTCTTAACTCCAAGATTTCCATTTGGTTCTAAAAAAATACAATTTCTGCCTCTCAATAGTATACTCTCTTTGATGAGCTTTTTTCACTGTACCTTCCTTTAGCTCTTTACGTATGAGAGCTGTGAGGAAAGGTACCCACTTTGTCCCTGCCTGCACCTCCCAGGAGTAGAGCACTCCAAGTAGAGCTTCTGATACACAGTGCATGGGTTTGGTAGGTAAGGTTACAAGTCATGCCTCAGATGCCACAAACTCGCTATTCTTACCGACAAATACTCAGTTGTCCTGAATGAATATTTCTTAAAATGCTGTATACCTTTAGGATAACTTCTAGAGACTTTAACTGCTTTAAAAATAATTTTTACCTGTTCCTTTGTTGATCTACAATTTGTCTTTCAAGAAGTCCCAGTCCTCTTCCACATGATTTTTTAACAATATTTGTTGTGGCTAGAAGAGTTAACATAAGACCTACCGTCTACCAGATGTGTTTTTTAGTGTTTAATGTAGTATTGTTGGCAGTGCCGTACAGCAGATCTCCAGAGTTTATTCATCTTCCTTAACTGAGACTTTACACTCCTTGTTTAGTAACTCCGCATTTCCCATGACCCTAACCCTGGCCAACACCATTCCACCATTTGGTTATATGGATTTGACTACTTTAGATACTACATGTTAAGTGTATTCATGCAGTATTTCTCTTTCTGTGACTGGCTTGTTTCATTTAATGTTCTCAAGGGGTTCATCCATGTTGTTGCATATTGCAAAATTTCCTTTCTTCAAGGCTAAATTGGATTCCATTGTATGTCTAAACCACATATTCTTTCCATATTCATATGTCGATGGGCATCTTGGTTGTTACCACCTCTTAGCTATTCAGAATCACGTTGCAGTGAACAATGGAGTGCGGGTGTCTCGTTGAGAGCCAGATTTTAGTCCTTTTGAGTCAATACCCACAAGTGTGGTTGCTGGATCATACGGTAGTTCTGTTGTTAGTGTTCTGAGGGAGCTCCCGTCCTTGCAAGCTTGGAAAACCTGCTTTCAGCTGCTCTACAAAAGCAGGTAAAAGGGGATCCTGCATCACTTCCAGTCAGTGTTCTTGATGCTTTCTGTTGTGCGTTTTCTAGATCAACTGGATGACACTTCTTGCAGCTATGTTATCAAGGATGACACCAAGCCCCACATACGAATGTGAGTTTGAACAGACTTAGAACCTGGGCGTCCAACCAAAGTGTGGATATTTTTACCCTCCTTGTGTTCCCCCATAGCTCCTTCCTCACAGGGGCTTTAGCTCCACTCTGGGGGAGAAGTGGTAGATTTCTCTGGGTGTATGTGGGAAGCTTTTCAAATATTCCTTCTATCTGGACATCCCATAGATGGTCCCATGGGGACAAATTCCCAGGACCCTTGGGTAATAGGTAAAGTGAGAGAGATAGAAAGACAGGGAGATTATAGTCTCCTTTGAGAGAAAGAGAGAGAGAGAGATGTTAGGCTCCTTTGAAAGAGGGAGAGTGTGATGCTAGGCTTCTTAGGGAGAGAGAGAAAGGGTGAGATGCTAGAATTCTTGTAGAGAGAGAGAGAGAGAGATGCTAGGCTTCTTTGAGAGAGAGAGGGGGGAGAGAGATGCTAGTCTACTTTGAGAGAGAGAGTGGGCATTGTAGGCTCCTTTGAGATAGAGAGTGAGAGAGAGAGGGATTCTAGGCTCCTTTGAGAGAAAGAGAGATATACAGAGACAGAGAGATGCTAGGCTCCTTTGAGAGAGAGAGAGAGAAGGAGAGAGATTATAGGCTCCTTTAAGAGAAAGAGAGATATACAGAGACAGAAAGATGCTATGCTTCGAGAGAGAGAGGGATGCTAGTCTCCTTTGAAAGAGAGAGAGTTACATGCTAGTCTCCTTTCACAGAGAGAGAAACAGAGAGAGATGGACAGAGAGAGAGATGATAGGCTCTTTTGTGAGAGAGAGAGAGAGAGAGGGATAATAGGCCACTCTGGGAGAGAGAGAGGGGGGTTGAGAGATTCTAGGCTCCTTAGAGAGAAAGAGAGATATACAGAGACAGAGAGATGCTAGGCTCCTTTGAGTGTGATGCTAGGCTCATTAAAGAGAGAGACAGAGGGACAGTGAAGAGAGAGTATCTAGACTAATTTGAGAGAGAGAGAGATGCTAGGCTAATTAGAGGGAGAGAGACAGACAGAGATGCTATGCAACTCTTAGAGAGAGATTCTTGACTACTGTGAGAAAGAGAGAGAGATGCTAGGCACCTTTGAGAGAAAGAGATAGATGCTAGGATGATTTGAGAAAGAGAGAGAGATACTAGACTCATTTGAGAGAGAGAGAGGGAGATACATGCTAGACTCCTTAGAGAGAGATAGACAGAGAGAGACTGAGAGATGTTAGGCCCCTTTGTGAGAAGGAGAGAGAGAAAGACAGGGAGTTGCTAGGCTCCTTTGGGAGAGACAGAGAGAGAGATGCTTGGCTTCTTTGAGAGAGAGAGGGAGAGATATTCTAGGCTACTTTGAGAAAAAGAGAGATATACAGTAACAGAGATATGCTAGGCTCCTTGGAGAGAGAGAGACATGCTCGGCTCCTTTGAATGAGAGAGATAAAGGGATACATGCAAGGCTCCGTTGAGAGACACAGAGAGAGAGTGAGGGATGCTAGGCTCCTTTGAGAGAAAGAGAGAAAAAAGGCGGAGATTCTAGTCTCCTTTGAGAAAAAGAGAGATAGTGAGACAGAGAGATGGTAAGCTCTTTTGAGAGAGAGAGAGTGTGATGCTAGGCTTCTTAGTGAGAGAGAGAAAGGGAGAGATGCTAGAATCCTTTGAGAGATAGAGAGAGATGCTTGTCTCCTTTGAAAGAGAGCGAGTGTGATGGTAGGTTTCTTAGCGAGAGGGAGAAAGATAGAGATCCTAGAATCCCTTTAGAGAGAGAGAGAAAGGCATGCTAGTACACTTTGTGGGGGAGGGAGTGAGAGGTAGAGACGATTTGCTCCTTGGAGAGAGAGAGAGTGAGATGGTTGACACTGTTGAGAGCGAGAGAGAGAGAGGGAGAGAAATGCTAAGCTGCTTCGAGACAAAGAGAGAGGGAGAGATAGAGATATGCTAGGCTACTTTGAGAGAGAGGGAGGGAGAGATATGCTAGGCTCCTTAGAGAGAGAAAGAGGGATAGATATGCTAGGCTTCTTTGAGAGAGAGAGAGAGAGAGAGACCTGGAGAGACAGAGAGAGAGATTCTAGGCTCCTTTTAGAGAAAGAAAGATATACAGAGACAGAGAGACTCCAGGCTACTTTGATAGAGAGAGTGATGCTAGACTCCTTTGAATGAGAGACAGAGAGAGATACATGCTAGGTTCCGTTGGGAGAGAGAGAGACAGACAGAGTGAGATGAAAGACTCGTTAGAGAGAGGGAGATAGAGTGAGGGATGCTCGGCTCTATTGAGAGAAAGAGGGAGATAGTAAGAGAGGGAGATTGCAGGCTCCTTTGAGAGAGAGAGAGAGAGAGAGATGCAAAGCTTCTTGAGAGAGAGGGAGAGAGAGAGATGCTTGGCTCCATTGAGAGAGAGAGATGCTAAGCTCCTTTGAGAGACAGAGAGAGAGAGATGCTACTCTACTTTGAGAGTGAGAGACATAGGGATGCTAGACTCCTTTCAGAGAGAGAGAGAGTTATATATGCAAGGATTCTTTGAGAGAGGCAGAGTGAGGGAGAGTGATTCTAGTCTCCTTTGAGAGAAAGAGAGAGAGGTAGAAAGAGAGATGCTAGGCAGATTTGAAAGAGAAAGAGTGTGATGCAAGGTCTCTTACGGAGACAGAGAAAGTGAGATGCTAATATCCTTTGATATATATATATATATTTATATATACGTATATATACTATACTTCTTTGAGAGAGACAGAGAGAGAGGGAAAGAGATGCTATTCTACTTTAATAGAGAGAGAGAGAGGGCTGGTAGGCTCCTTTGACATAGAGATAGAGAGAGATGATACGCTTCTTTGAGAGAGAGAGTGAGAGAGAGAGTGTCTAGTCTGCTTTGGGAGGAAGGAGAGAGATGTAGACGGATAGATATTAGGCTCCTTTGAAAGACAGACAGTGTGATGCTAGGCTTCTTAGGGAGAGAGAGAAAGAGAGTGATGCTAGAATCCTTTGAGAGAGAGAGAGAGATGCTAGGCTTCTTTGAGAGAGAGAGAGTCAGAGTGAGACAGAGAGATAGAGATTCTATTTTCCTTTGAGAGAGTGAGAGCAATACACGCTGGCTCCTTGAGAGAGAGAGATAAAAGGAGAGAGAGAGAGAGAGAGAAGATAATCTCCTTTGAGAGAGAGAGAGGTTGAGGGATGCTAGGCTCCTTTGAGAGAAAGAGAGAGAGATAGAAAGACGGAGATTCTAGTCTCTTTGAGAGAAAGAGGGAGAGATAGAGAGATGTTAGGCTCATTTGAAAGAGGGAGAGTGTGGTGCTAGGCTTCTTAGGGAGAGATAGAATTTGAGCGATGCTAGAATCCTTAGAGAGAGAGAGAGAGATGCTAGGCTTCTCTGAGAGAGAGACAGAGTGAGACAGAGAGATAGAGATTCTGGGTTCCTTTGAGTGAGGGAGAGCAATACACGCTGGCTCTTTGAGAGAGAGATAAACAGAGAGACAGAGAGGATATAGGCTCCTTTGAGAGAGAGATGCTAGGACTCTTTGAGAGAATTAAGTAAAGAGAAAAAGTATGCAATTATACTGACTTTTATAATTACCTATAGAAGTACATTTACCAGTGTTTTCTGTTTGTTTGGATTCAGATAGCTGTCTCATTTAATTTAATTTTCAGTCTGAAGAAATTCCTGTAGCATTTATTTTCATTGTGTAGGTGTAATTCACATGTCATACAATTCATCCCCTTAAAATACACAATAGAGTGGTGGCTGGTATATTCACAGAGCTGTGCCACCATTGCTACCATCAATTTTCAGATATTTTCATTATGACACAAGGGAGAACTGTCCCTAGCCGTAGGTAATCACGAATGTACTTTCTGTCCTGTAGGCTCGGCTCTTCTGGACATTTCCTATAAGTGAGGATCATACAATGTGTGATTCTTTGTGTTTTCCTCCAGTTAGCATGAAAACTTAGGGTTTCACCCATGTTGTGTGTATCAGGACTTCATATTTCTCATGGCTGTATAATTCTCTCCCTTTAGTGTTCCTTGTAAGACATGTCAGCTAGCAACAAGTTTCCTCAGTTTTTATTTACCTAAGGATGTCTTTTTTCACCTTCATCTGTGAAAGGTAATTTGCTAGATATAAGACTCTTGTTTGAGTTTTTACTTCCAGCAATGAGAACATGTTGTCCCCACTGCCTTCCAACTGCTATCATGTCTGATGAGAAGTCAGCTGTTAACCTTACTGGAGTGTACATGTATATCACGTTATTTTTCTCTTTTTGCCTTCAAGATCTTTATCTTTGGCTTTCGGTATTTTGCCTATGATGTGCCCAGATGGAGAGCTCTTTGTGTTTATGCTCCTTGGAATTTGTAGAGTTTCTTGGATGGATGTATTGTATTTTGGTCACATTTTGGGAATTTTCTGCCATTAAATACTTTAAATATTTTTCTGTTCCTTTCTCCAATCCTGCTTGTATTCGCATTGCACGTGTGGCTGCACTTATTGATGCCCCACATTTCTCTGTGGCTCTTCGTTTTCTTTCATTCACTAATTTTTCCCTCTGTTCTGCAAAATCCATAATCTCCATGGATCTCGCTTTAAGTTGGCTGCTGCTTACTTCTGCCAGCTCAAATCTACATTTTGGTTATGGTTCTTAACTCCAAGATTTCCATTTGGTTCTAAAAAAATACAATTTCTGCCTCTCAGTAGTATACTCTCTTTGATGAGCTTTTTTCACTGTACCTTCCTTTAGCTCTTTACGTATGAGAGCTGTGAGGAAAGGTACCCACTTTGTCCCTGCCTGCACCTCCCAGGAGTAGAGCACTCCAAGTAGAGCTTCTGATACACAGTGCATGGGTTTGGTAGGTAAGGTTACAAGTCATGCCTCAGATGCCACAAACTCGCTATTCTTACCGACAAATACTCAGTTGTCCTGAATGAATATTTCTTAAAATGCTGTATACCTTTAGGATAACTTCTAGAGACTTTAACTGCTTTAAAAATAATTTTTACCTGTTCCTTTGTTGATCTACAATTTGTCTTTCAAGAAGTCCCAGTCCTCTTCCACATGATTTTTTAACAATATTTGTTGTGGCTAGAAGAGTTAACATAAGACCTACCGTCTACCAGATGTGTTTTTTAGTGTTTAATGTAGTATTGTTGGCAGTGCCGTACAGCAGATCTCCAGAGTTTATTCATCTTCCTTAACTGAGACTTTACACTCCTTGTTTAGTAACTCCGCATTTCCCATGACCCTAACCCTGGCCAACACCATTCCACCATTTGGTTATATGGATTTGACTACTTTAGATACTACATGTTAAGTGTATTCATGCAGTATTTCTCTTTCTGTGACTGGCTTGTTTCATTTAATGTTCTCAAGGGGTTCATCCATGTTGTTGCATATTGCAAAATTTCCTTTCTTCAAGGCTAAATTGGATTCCATTGTATGTCTAAACCACATATTCTTTCCATATTCATATGTCGATGGGCATCTTGGTTGTTACCACCTCTTAGCTATTCAGAATCACGTTGCAGTGAACAATGGAGTGCGGGTGTCTCGTTGAGAGCCAGATTTTAGTCCTTTTGAGTCAATACCCACAAGTGTGGTTGCTGGATCATACGGTAGTTCTGTTGTTAGTGTTCTGAGGGAGCTCCCGTCCTTGCAAGCTTGGAAAACCTGCTTTCAGCTGCTCTACAAAAGCAGGTAAAAGGGGAATTGTGCATCACTTCCAGTCAGTGTTCTTGATGCTTTCTGTTGTGCGTTTTCTAGATCAACTGGATGACACTTCTTGCAGCTATGTTATCAAGGATGACACCAAGCCCCACATACGAATGTGAGTTTGAACAGACTTAGAACCTGGGCGTCCAACCAAAGTGTGGATATTTTTACCCTCCTTGTGTTCCCCCATAGCTCCTTCCTCACAGGGGCTTTAGCTCCACTCTGGGGGAGAAGTGGTAGATTTCTCTGGGTGTATGTGGGAAGCTTTTCAAATATTCCTTCTATCTGGACATCCCATAGATGGTCCCATGGGGACAAATTCCCAGGACCCTTGGGTAATAGGTAAAGTGAGAGAGATAGAAAGACAGGGAGATTATAGTCTCCTTTGAGAGAAAGAGAGAGAGAGAGATGTTAGGCTCCTTTGAAAGAGGGAGAGTGTGATGCTAGGCTTCTTAGGGAGAGAGAGAAAGGGTGAGATGCTAGAATTCTTGTAGAGAGAGAGAGAGAGAGATGCTAGGCTTCTTTGAGAGAGAGAGGGGGGAGAGAGATGCTAGTCTACTTTGAGAGAGAGAGTGGGCATTGTAGGCTCCTTTGAGATAGAGAGTGAGAGAGAGAGGGATTCTAGGCTCCTTTGAGAGAAAGAGAGATATACAGAGACAGAGAGATGATAGGCTCCTTTGAGAGAGAGAGAGAGAAGGAGAGAGATTATAGGCTCCTTTAAGAGAAAGAGAGATATACAGAGACAGAAAGATGCTATGCTTCGAGAGAGAGAGGGATGCTAGTCTCCTTTGAAAGAGAGAGAGTTACATGCTAGTCTCCTTTCACAGAGAGAGAAACAGAGAGAGATGGACAGAGAGAGAGATGATAGGCTCTTTTGTGAGAGAGAGAGAGAGAGAGAGGGATAATAGGCCACTCTGGGAGAGAGAGAGGGGGGTTGAGAGATTCTAGGCTCCTTAGAGAGAAAGAGAGATATACAGAGACAGAGAGATGCTAGGCTCCTTTGAGTGTGATGCTAGGCTCATTAAAGAGAGAGACAGAGGGACAGTGAAGAGAGAGTATCTAGACTAATTTGAGAGAGAGAGAGAGATGCTAGGCTAATTAGAGGGAGAGAGACAGACAGAGATGCTATGCAACTCTTAGAGAGAGATTCTTGACTACTGTGAGAAAGAGAGAGAGATGCTAGGCACCTTTGAGAGAAAGAGATAGATGCTAGGATGATTTGAGAAAGAGAGAGAGATACTAGACTCATTTGAGAGAGAGAGAGGGAGATACATGCCAGACTCCTTAGAGAGAGATAGACAGAGAGAGACTGAGAGATGTTAGGCCCCTTTGTGAGAAGGAGAGAGAGAAAGACAGGGAGTTGCTAGGCTCCTTTGGGAGAGACAGAGAGAGAGATGCTTGGCTTCTTTGAGAGAGAGAGGGAGAGATATTCTAGGCTACTTTGAGAAAAAGAGAGATATACAGTAACAGAGATATGCTAGGCTCCTTGGAGAGAGAGAGACATGCTCGGCTCCTTTGAATGAGAGAGATAAAGGGATACATGCAAGGCTCCGTTGAGAGACACAGAGAGAGAGTGAGGGATGCTAGGCTCCTTTGAGAGAAAGAGAGAAAAAAGGCGGAGATTCTAGTCTCCTTTGAGAAAAAGAGAGATAGTGAGACAGAGAGATGGTAAGCTCTTTTGAGAGAGAGAGAGTGTGATGCTAGGCTTCTTAGTGAGAGAGAGAAAGGGAGAGATGCTAGAATCCTTTGAGAGATAGAGAGAGATGCTTGTCTCCTTTGAAAGAGAGCGAGTGTGATGGTAGGTTTCTTAGCGAGAGGGAGAAAGATAGAGATCCTAGAATCCCTTTAGAGAGAGAGAGAAAGGCATGCTAGTACACTTTGTGGGGGAGGGAGTGAGAGGTAGAGACGATTTGCTCCTTGGAGAGAGAGAGAGTGAGATGGTTGACACTGTTGAGAGCGAGAGAGAGAGAGGGAGAGAAATGCTAAGCTGCTTCGAGACAAAGAGAGAGGGAGAGATAGAGATATGCTAGGCTACTTTGAGAGAGAGGGAGGGAGAGATATGCTAGGCTCCTTAGAGAGAGAAAGAGGGATAGATATGCTAGGCTTCTTTGAGAGAGAGAGAGAGAGAGACCTGGAGAGACAGAGAGAGAGATTCTAGGCTCCTTTTAGAGAAAGAAAGATATACAGAGACAGAGAGACTCCAGGCTACTTTGATAGAGAGAGTGATGCTAGACTCCTTTGAATGAGAGACAGAGAGAGATACATGCTAGGTTCCGTTGGGAGAGAGAGAGACAGACAGAGTGAGATGAAAGACTCGTTAGAGAGAGGGAGATAGAGTGAGGGATGCTCGGCTCTTTTGAGAGAAAGAGGGAGATAGTAAGACAGGGAGATTGCAGGCTCCTTTGAGAGAGAGAGAGAGAGAGAGAGATGCAAAGCTTCTTGAGAGAGAGGGAGAGAGAGAGATGCTTGGCTCCATTGAGAGAGAGAGATGCTAAGCTCCTTTGAGAGACAGAGAGAGAGAGATGCTACTCTACTTTGAGAGTGAGAGACATAGGGATGCTAGACTCCTTTCAGAGAGAGAGAGAGTTATATATGCAAGGATTCTTTGAGAGAGGCAGAGTGAGGGAGAGTGATTCTAGTCTCCTTTGAGAGAAAGAGAGAGAGGTAGAAAGAGAGATGCTAGGCAGATTTGAAAGAGAAAGAGTGTGATGCAAGGTCTCTTACGGAGACAGAGAAAGTGAGATGCTAATATCCTTTGATATATATATATATATTTATATATACGTATATATACTATACTTCTTTGAGAGAGACAGAGAGAGAGGGAAAGAGATGCTATTCTACTTTAATAGAGAGAGAGAGAGGGCTGGTAGGCTCCTTTGACATAGAGAGAGAGAGAGATGATACGCTTCTTTGAGAGAGAGAGTGAGAGAGAGAGTGTCTAGTCTGCTTTGGGAGGAAGGAGAGAGATGTAGACGGATAGATATTAGGCTCCTTTGAAAGACAGACAGTGTGATGCTAGGCTTCTTAGGGAGAGAGAGAAAGAGAGTGATGCTAGAATCCTTTGAGAGAGAGAGAGAGATGCTAGGCTTCTTTGAGAGAGAGAGAGTCAGAGTGAGACAGAGAGATAGAGATTCTATTTTCCTTTGAGAGAGTGAGAGCAATACACGCTGGCTCCTTGAGAGAGAGAGATAAAAGGAGAGAGAGAGAGAGAGAAGATAGGCTCCTTTGAGAGAGAGAGAGGTTGAGGGATGCTAGGCTCCTTTGAGAGAAAGAGAGAGAGATAGAAAGACGGAGATTCTAGTCTCTTTGAGAGAAAGAGGGAGAGATAGAGAGATGTTAGGCTCATTTGAAAGAGGGAGAGTGTGGTGCTAGGCTTCTTAGGGAGAGATAGAATTTGAGCGATGCTAGAATCCTTAGAGAGAGAGAGAGAGATGCTAGGCTTCTCTGAGAGAGAGACAGAGTGAGACAGAGAGATAGAGATTCTGGGTTCCTTTGAGTGAGGGAGAGCAATACACGCTGGCTCTTTGAGAGAGAGATAAACAGAGAGACAGAGAGGATATAGGCTCCTTTGAGAGAGAGATGCTAGGACTCTTTGAGAGAATTAAGTAAAGAGAAAAAGTATGCAATTATACTGACTTTTATAATTACCTATAGAAGTACATTTACCAGTGTTTTCTGTTTGTTTGGATTCAGATAGCTGTCTCATTTAATTTAATTTTCAGTCTGAAGAAATTCCTGTAGCATTTATTTTCATTGTGTAGGTGTAATTCACATGTCATACAATTCATCCCCTTAAAATACACAATAGAGTGGTGGCTGGTATATTCACAGAGCTGTGCCACCATTGCTACCATCAATTTTCAGATATTTTCATTATGACACAAGGGAGAACTGTCCCTAGCCGTAGGTAATCACGAATCTACTTTCCGTCCTGTAGGCTCGGCTCTTCTGGACATTTCCTATAAGTGAGGATCATACAATGTGTGATTCTTTGTGTTTTCCTCCAGTTAGCATGAAAACTTAGGGTTTCACCCATGTTGTGTGTATCAGGACTTCATATTTCTCATGGCTGTATAATTCTCTCCCTTTAGTGTTCCTTGTAAGACATGTCAGCTAGCAACAAGTTTCCTCAGTTTTTATTTACCTAAGGATGTCTTTTTTCACCTTCATCTGTGAAAGGTAATTTGCTAGATATAAGACTCTTGTTTGAGTTTTTACTTCCAGCAATGAGAACATGTTGTCCCCACTGCCTTCCAACTGCTATCATGTCTGATGAGAAGTCAGCTGTTAACCTTACTGGAGTGTACATGTATATCACGTTATTTTTCTCTTTTTGCCTTCAAGATCTTTATCTTTGGCTTTCGGTATTTTGCCTATGATGTGCCCAGATGGAGAGCTCTTTGTGTTTATGCTCCTTGGAATTTGTAGAGTTTCTTGGATGGATGTATTGTATTTTGGTCACATTTTGGGAATTTTCTACCATTAAATACTTTAAATATTTTTCTGTTCCTTTCTCCAATCCTGCTTGTATTCGCATTGCACGTGTGGCTGCACTTATTGATGCCCCACATTTCTCTGTGGCTCTTCGTTTTCTTTCATTCACTAATTTTTCCCTCTGTTCTGCAAAATCCATAATCTCCATGGATCTCGCTTTAAGTTGGCTGCTGCTTACTTCTGCCAGCTCAAATCTACATTTTGGTTATGGTTCTTAACTCCAAGATTTCCATTTGGTTCTAAAAAAATACAATTTCTGCCTCTCAATAGTATACTCTCTTTGATGAGCTTTTTTCACTGTACCTTCCTTTAGCTCTTTACGTATGAGAGCTGTGAGGAAAGGTACCCACTTTGTCCCTGCCTGCACCTCCCAGGAGTAGAGCACTCCAAGTAGAGCTTCTGATACACAGTGCATGGGTTTGGTAGGTAAGGTTACAAGTCATGCCTCAGATGCCACAAACTCGCTATTCTTACCGACAAATACTCAGTTGTCCTGAATGAATATTTCTTAAAATGCTGTATACCTTTAGGATAACTTCTAGAGACTTTAACTGCTTTAAAAATAATTTTTACCTGTTCCTTTGTTGATCTACAATTTGTCTTTCAAGAAGTCCCAGTCCTCTTCCACATGATTTTTTAACAATATTTGTTGTGGCTAGAAGAGTTAACATAAGACCTACCGTCTACCAGATGTGTTTTTTAGTGTTTAATGTAGTATTGTTGGCAGTGCCGTACAGCAGATCTCCAGAGTTTATTCATCTTCCTTAACTGAGACTTTACACTCCTTGTTTAGTAACTCCGCATTTCCCATGACCCTAACCCTGGCCAACACCATTCCACCATTTGGTTATATGGATTTGACTACTTTAGATACTACATGTTAAGTGTATTCATGCAGTATTTCTCTTTCTGTGACTGGCTTGTTTCATTTAATGTTCTCAAGGGGTTCATCCATGTTGTTGCATATTGCAAAATTTCCTTTCTTCAAGGCTAAATTGGATTCCATTGTATGTCTAAACCACATATTCTTTCCATATTCATATGTCGATGGGCATCTTGGTTGTTACCACCTCTTAGCTATTCAGAATCACGTTGCAGTGAACAATGGAGTGCGGGTGTCTCGTTGAGAGCCAGATTTTAGTCCTTTTGAGTCAATACCCACAAGTGTGGTTGCTGGATCATACGGTAGTTCTGTTGTTAGTGTTCTGAGGGAGCTCCCGTCCTTGCAAGCTTGGAAAACCTGCTTTCAGCTGCTCTACCAAAGCAGGTAAAAGGGGATCCTGCATCACTTCCAGTCAGTGTTCTTGATGCTTTCTGTTGTGCGTTTTCTAGATCAACTGGATGACACTTCTTGCAGCTATGTTATCAAGGATGACACCAAGCCCCACATACGAATGTGAGTTTGAACAGACTTAGAACCTGGGCGTCCAACCAAAGTGTGGATATTTTTACCCTCCTTGTGTTCCCCCATAGCTCCTTCCTCACAGGGGCTTTAGCTCCACTCTGGGGGAGAAGTGGTAGATTTCTCTGGGTGTATGTGGGAAGCTTTTCAAATATTCCTTCTATCTGGACATCCCATAGATGGTCCCATGGGGACAAATTCCCAGGACCCTTGGGTAATAGGTAAAGTGAGAGAGATAGAAAGACAGGGAGATTATAGTCTCCTTTGAGAGAAAGAGAGAGAGAGAGATGTTAGGCTCCTTTGAAAGAGGGAGAGTGTGATGCTAGGCTTCTTAGGGAGAGAGAGAAAGGGTGAGATGCTAGAATTCTTGTAGAGAGAGAGAGAGAGATATGCTAGGCTTCTTTGAGAGAGAGAGGGGGGAGAGAGATGCTAGTCTACTTTGAGAGAGAGAGTGGGCATTGTAGGCTCCTTTGAGATAGAGAGTGAGAGAGAGAGGGATTCTAGGCTCCTTTGAGAGAAAGAGAGATATACAGAGACAGAGAGATGATAGGCTCCTTTGAGAGAGAGAGAGAGAAGGAGAGAGATTATAGGCTCCTTTAAGAGAAAGAGAGATATACAGAGACAGAAAGATGCTATGCTTCGAGAGAGAGAGGGATGCTAGTCTCCTTTGAAAGAGAGAGAGTTACATGCTAGTCTCCTTTCACAGAGAGAGAAACAGAGAGAGATGGACAGAGAGAGAGATGATAGGCTCTTTTGTGAGAGAGAGAGAGAGAGGGATAATAGGCCACTCTGGGAGAGAGAGAGGGGGGTTGAGAGATTCTAGGCTCCTTAGAGAGAAAGAGAGATATACAGAGACAGAGAGATGCTAGGCTCCTTTGAGTGTGATGCTAGGCTCATTAAAGAGAGAGACAGAGGGACAGTGAAGAGAGAGTATCTAGACTAATTTGAGAGAGAGAGAGAGATGCTAGGCTAATTAGAGGGAGAGAGACAGACAGAGATGCTATGCAACTCTTAGAGAGAGATTCTTGACTACTGTGAGAAAGAGAGAGAGATGCTAGGCACCTTTGAGAGAAAGAGATAGATGCTAGGATGATTTGAGAAAGAGAGAGAGATACTAGACTCATTTGAGAGAGAGAGAGGGAGATACATGCCAGACTCCTTAGAGAGAGATAGACAGAGAGAGACTGAGAGATGTTAGGCCCCTTTGTGAGAAGGAGAGAGAGAAAGACAGGGAGTTGCTAGGCTCCTTTGGGAGAGACAGAGAGAGAGATGCTTGGCTTCTTTGAGAGAGAGAGGGAGAGATATTCTAGGCTACTTTGAGAAAAAGAGAGATATACAGTAACAGAGATATGCTAGGCTCCTTGGAGAGAGAGAGACATGCTCGGCTCCTTTGAATGAGAGAGATAAAGGGATACATGCAAGGCTCCGTTGAGAGACACAGAGAGAGAGTGAGGGATGCTAGGCTCCTTTGAGAGAAAGAGAGAAAAAAGGCGGAGATTCTAGTCTCCTTTGAGAAAAAGAGAGATAGTGAGACAGAGAGATGGTAAGCTCTTTTGAGAGAGAGAGAGTGTGATGCTAGGCTTCTTAGTGAGAGAGAGAAAGGGAGAGATGCTAGAATCCTTTGAGAGATAGAGAGAGATGCTTGTCTCCTTTGAAAGAGAGCGAGTGTGATGGTAGGTTTCTTAGCGAGAGGGAGAAAGATAGAGATCCTAGAATCCCTTTAGAGAGAGAGAGAAAGGCATGCTAGTACACTTTGTGGGGGAGGGAGTGAGAGGTAGAGACGATTTGCTCCTTGGAGAGAGAGAGAGTGAGATGGTTGACACTGTTGAGAGCGAGAGAGAGAGAGGGAGAGAAATGCTAAGCTGCTTCGAGACAAAGAGAGAGGGAGAGATAGAGATATGCTAGGCTACTTTGAGAGAGAGGGAGGGAGAGATATGCTAGGCTCCTTAGAGAGAGAAAGAGGGATAGATATGCTAGGCTTCTTTGAGAGAGAGAGAGAGAGAGACCTGGAGAGACAGAGAGAGAGATTCTAGGCTCCTTTTAGAGAAAGAAAGATATACAGAGACAGAGAGACTCCAGGCTACTTTGATAGAGAGAGTGATGCTAGACTCCTTTGAATGAGAGACAGAGAGAGATACATGCTAGGTTCCGTTGGGAGAGAGAGAGACAGACAGAGTGAGATGAAAGACTCGTTAGAGAGAGGGAGATAGAGTGAGGGATGCTCGGCTCTTTTGAGAGAAAGAGGGAGATAGTAAGACAGGGAGATTGCAGGCTCCTTTGAGAGAGAGAGAGAGAGAGAGAGATGCAAAGCTTCTTGAGAGAGAGGGAGAGAGAGAGATGCTTGGCTCCATTGAGAGAGAGAGATGCTAAGCTCCTTTGAGAGACAGAGAGAGAGAGATGCTACTCTACTTTGAGAGTGAGAGACATAGGGATGCTAGACTCCTTTCAGAGAGAGAGAGAGTTATATATGCAAGGATTCTTTGAGAGAGGCAGAGTGAGGGAGAGTGATTCTAGTCTCCTTTGAGAGAAAGAGAGAGAGGTAGAAAGAGAGATGCTAGGCAGATTTGAAAGAGAAAGAGTGTGATGCAAGGTCTCTTACGGAGACAGAGAAAGTGAGATGCTAATATCCTTTGATATATATATATATATTTATATATATATGTATATATACTATACTTCTTTGAGAGAGACAGAGAGAGAGGGAAAGAGATGCTATTCTACTTTAATAGAGAGAGAGAGAGGGCTGGTAGGCTCCTTTGACATAGAGAGAGAGAGAGATGATACGCTTCTTTGAGAGAGAGAGTGAGAGAGAGAGTGTCTAGTCTGCTTTGGGAGGAAGGAGAGAGATGTAGACGGATAGATATTAGGCTCCTTTGAAAGACAGACAGTGTGATGCTAGGCTTCTTAGGGAGAGAGAGAAAGAGAGTGATGCTAGAATCCTTTGAGAGAGAGAGAGAGATGCTAGGCTTCTTTGAGAGAGAGAGAGTCAGAGTGAGACAGAGAGATAGAGATTCTATTTTCCTTTGAGAGAGTGAGAGCAATACACGCTGGCTCCTTGAGAGAGAGAGATAAAAGGAGAGAGAGAGAGAGAGAAGATAGGCTCCTTTGAGAGAGAGAGAGGTTGAGGGATGCTAGGCTCCTTTGAGAGAAAGAGAGAGAGATAGAAAGACGGAGATTCTAGTCTCTTTGAGAGAAAGAGGGAGAGATAGAGAGATGTTAGGCTCATTTGAAAGAGGGAGAGTGTGGTGCTAGGCTTCTTAGGGAGAGATAGAATTTGAGCGATGCTAGAATCCTTAGAGAGAGAGAGAGAGATGCTAGGCTTCTCTGAGAGAGAGACAGAGTGAGACAGAGAGATAGAGATTCTGGGTTCCTTTGAGTGAGGGAGAGCAATACACGCTGGCTCTTTGAGAGAGAGATAAACAGAGAGACAGAGAGGATATAGGCTCCTTTGAGAGAGAGATGCTAGGACTCTTTGAGAGAATTAAGTAAAGAGAAAAAGTATGCAATTATACTGACTTTTATAATTACCTATAGAAGTACATTTACCAGTGTTTTCTGTTTGTTTGGATTCAGATAGCTGTCTCATTTAATTTAATTTTCAGTCTGAAGAAATTCCTGTAGCATTTATTTTCATTGTGTAGGTGTAATTCACATGTCATACAATTCATCCCCTTAAAATACACAATAGAGTGGTGGCTGGTATATTCACAGAGCTGTGCCACCATTGCTACCATCAATTTTCAGATATTTTCATTATGACACAAGGGAGAACTGTCCCTAGCCGTAGGTAATCACGAATCTACTTTCCGTCCTGTAGGCTCGGCTCTTCTGGACATTTCCTATAAGTGAGGATCATACAATGTGTGATTCTTTGTGTTTTCCTCCAGTTAGCATGAAAACTTAGGGTTTCACCCATGTTGTGTGTATCAGGACTTCATATTTCTCATGGCTGTATAATTCTCTCCCTTTAGTGTTCCTTGTAAGACATGTCAGCTAGCAACAAGTTTCCTCAGTTTTTATTTACCTAAGGATGTCTTTTTTCACCTTCATCTGTGAAAGGTAATTTGCTAGATATAAGACTCTTGTTTGAGTTTTTACTTCCAGCAATGAGAACATGTTGTCCCCACTGCCTTCCAACTGCTATCATGTCTGATGAGAAGTCAGCTGTTAACCTTACTGGAGTGTACATGTATATCACGTTATTTTTCTCTTTTTGCCTTCAAGATCTTTATCTTTGGCTTTCGGTATTTTGCCTATGATGTGCCCAGATGGAGAGCTCTTTGTGTTTATGCTCCTTGGAATTTGTAGAGTTTCTTGGATGGATGTATTGTATTTTGGTCACATTTTGGGAATTTTCTGCCATTAAATACTTTAAATATTTTTCTGTTCCTTTCTCCAATCCTGCTTGTATTCGCATTGCACGTGTGGCTGCACTTATTGATGCCCCACATTTCTCTGTGGCTCTTCGTTTTCTTTCATTCACTAATTTTTCCCTCTGTTCTGCAAAATCCATAATCTCCATGGATCTCGCTTTAAGTTGGCTGCTGCTTACTTCTGCCAGCTCAAATCTACATTTTGGTTATGGTTCTTAACTCCAAGATTTCCATTTGGTTCTAAAAAAATACAATTTCTGCCTCTCAATAGTATACTCTCTTTGATGAGCTTTTTTCACTGTACCTTCCTTTAGCTCTTTACGTATGAGAGCTGTGAGGAAAGGTACCCACTTTGTCCCTGCCTGCACCTCCCAGGAGTAGAGCACTCCAAGTAGAGCTTCTGATACACAGTGCATGGGTTTGGTAGGTAAGGTTACAAGTCATGCCTCAGATGCCACAAACTCGCTATTCTTACCGACAAATACTCAGTTGTCCTGAATGAATATTTCTTAAAATGCTGTATACCTTTAGGATAACTTCTAGAGACTTTAACTGCTTTAAAAATAATTTTTACCTGTTCCTTTGTTGATCTACAATTTGTCTTTCAAGAAGTCCCAGTCCTCTTCCACATGATTTTTTAACAATATTTGTTGTGGCTAGAAGAGTTAACATAAGACCTACCGTCTACCAGATGTGTTTTTTAGTGTTTAATGTAGTATTGTTGGCAGTGCCGTACAGCAGATCTCCAGAGTTTATTCATCTTCCTTAACTGAGACTTTACACTCCTTGTTTAGTAACTCCGCATTTCCCATGACCCTAACCCTGGCCAACACCATTCCACCATTTGGTTATATGGATTTGACTACTTTAGATACTACATGTTAAGTGTATTCATGCAGTATTTCTCTTTCTGTGACTGGCTTGTTTCATTTAATGTTCTCAAGGGGTTCATCCATGTTGTTGCATATTGCAAAATTTCCTTTCTTCAAGGCTAAATTGGATTCCATTGTATGTCTAAACCACATATTCTTTCCATATTCATATGTCGATGGGCATCTTGGTTGTTACCACCTCTTAGCTATTCAGAATCACGTTGCAGTGAACAATGGAGTGCGGGTGTCTCGTTGAGAGCCAGATTTTAGTCCTTTTGAGTCAATACCCACAAGTGTGGTTGCTGGATCATACGGTAGTTCTGTTGTTAGTGTTCTGAGGGAGCTCCCGTCCTTGCAAGCTTGGAAAACCTGCTTTCAGCTGCTCTACAAAAGCAGGTAAAAGGGGAATTGTGCATCACTTCCAGTCAGTGTTCTTGATGCTTTCTGTTGTGCGTTTTCTAGATCAACTGGATGACACTTCTTGCAGCTATGTTATCAAGGATGACACCAAGCCCCACATACGAATGTGAGTTTGAACAGACTTAGAACCTGGGCGTCCAACCAAAGTGTGGATATTTTTACCCTCCTTGTGTTCCCCCATAGCTCCTTCCTCACAGGGGCTTTAGCTCCACTCTGGGGGAGAAGTGGTAGATTTCTCTGGGTGTATGTGGGAAGCTTTTCAAATATTCCTTCTATCTGGACATCCCATAGATGGTCCCATGGGGACAAATTCCCAGGACCCTTGGGTAATAGGTAAAGTGAGAGAGATAGAAAGACAGGGAGATTATAGTCTCCTTTGAGAGAAAGAGAGAGAGAGAGATGTTAGGCTCCTTTGAAAGAGGGAGAGTGTGATGCTAGGCTTCTTAGGGAGAGAGAGAAAGGGTGAGATGCTAGAATTCTTGTAGAGAGAGAGAGAGAGATATGCTAGGCTTCTTTGAGAGAGAGAGGGGGGAGAGAGATGCTAGTCTACTTTGAGAGAGAGAGTGGGCATTGTAGGCTCCTTTGAGATAGAGAGTGAGAGAGAGAGGGATTCTAGGCTCCTTTGAGAGAAAGAGAGATATACAGAGACAGAGAGATGATAGGCTCCTTTGAGAGAGAGAGAGAGAAGGAGAGAGATTATAGGCTCCTTTAAGAGAAAGAGAGATATACAGAGACAGAAAGATGCTATGCTTCGAGAGAGAGAGGGATGCTAGTCTCCTTTGAAAGAGAGAGAGTTACATGCTAGTCTCCTTTCACAGAGAGAGAAACAGAGAGAGATGGACAGAGAGAGAGATGATAGGCTCTTTTGTGAGAGAGAGAGAGAGAGGGATAATAGGCCACTCTGGGAGAGAGAGAGGGGGGTTGAGAGATTCTAGGCTCCTTAGAGAGAAAGAGAGATATACAGAGACAGAGAGATGCTAGGCTCCTTTGAGTGTGATGCTAGGCTCATTAAAGAGAGAGACAGAGGGACAGTGAAGAGAGAGTATCTAGACTAATTTGAGAGAGAGAGAGAGATGCTAGGCTAATTAGAGGGAGATAGACAGACAGAGATGCTATGCAACTCTTAGAGAGAGATTCTTGACTACTGTGAGAAAGAGAGAGAGATGCTAGGCACCTTTGAGAGAAAGAGATAGATGCTAGGATGATTTGAGAAAGAGAGAGAGATACTAGACTCATTTGAGAGAGAGAGAGGGAGATACATGCCAGACTCCTTAGAGAGAGATAGACAGAGAGAGACTGAGAGATGTTAGGCCCCTTTGTGAGAAGGAGAGAGAGAAAGACAGGGAGTTGCTAGGCTCCTTTGGGAGAGACAGAGAGAGAGATGCTTGGCTTCTTTGAGAGAGAGAGGGAGAGATATTCTAGGCTACTTTGAGAAAAAGAGAGATATACAGTAACAGAGATATGCTAGGCTCCTTGGAGAGAGAGAGACATGCTCGGCTCCTTTGAATGAGAGAGATAAAGGGATACATGCAAGGCTCCGTTGAGAGACACAGAGAGTGAGGGATGCTAGGCTCCTTTGAGAGAAAGAGAGAAAAAAGGCGGAGATTCTAGTCTCCTTTGAGAAAAAGAGAGATAGTGAGACAGAGAGATGGTAAGCTCTTTTGATAGAGAGAGAGTGTGATGCTAGGCTTCTTAGTGAGAGAGAGAAAGGGAGAGATGCTAGAATCCTTTGAGAGATAGAGAGAGATGCTTGTCTCCTTTGAAAGAGAGCGAGTGTGATGGTAGGTTTCTTAGCGAGAGGGAGAAAGATAGAGATCCTAGAATCCCTTTAGAGAGAGAGAGAAAGGCATGCTAGTACACTTTGTGGGGGAGGGAGTGAGAGGTAGAGACGATTTGCTCCTTGGAGAGAGAGAGAGTGAGATGGTTGACACTGTTGAGAGCGAGAGAGAGAGAGGGAGAGAAATGCTAAGCTGCTTCGAGACAAAGAGAGAGGGAGAGATAGAGATATGCTAGGCTACTTTGAGAGAGAGGGAGGGAGAGATATGCTAGGCTCCTTAGAGAGAGAAAGAGGGATAGATATGCTAGGCTTCTTTGAGAGAGAGAGAGAGAGAGACCTGGAGAGACAGAGAGAGAGATTCTAGGCTCCTTTTAGAGAAAGAAAGATATACAGAGACAGAGAGACTCCAGGCTACTTTGATAGAGAGAGTGATGCTAGACTCCTTTGAATGAGAGACAGAGAGAGATACATGCTAGGTTCCGTTGGGAGAGAGAGAGACAGACAGAGTGAGATGAAAGACTCGTTAGAGAGAGGGAGATAGAGTGAGGGATGCTCGGCTCTTTTGAGAGAAAGAGGGAGATAGTAAGACAGGGAGATTGCAGGCTCCTTTGAGAGAGAGAGAGAGAGAGAGAGAGATGCAAAGCTTCTTGAGAGAGAGGGAGAGAGAGAGATGCTTGGCTCCATTGAGAGAGAGAGATGCTAAGCTCCTTTGAGAGACAGAGAGAGAGAGATGCTACTCTACTTTGAGAGTGAGAGACATAGGGATGCTAGACTCCTTTCAGAGAGAGAGAGAGTTATATATGCAAGGATTCTTTGAGAGAGGCAGAGTGAGGGAGAGTGATTCTAGTCTCCTTTGAGAGAAAGAGAGAGAGGTAGAAAGAGAGATGCTAGGCAGATTTGAAAGAGAAAGAGTGTGATGCAAGGTCTCTTACGGAGACAGAGAAAGTGAGATGCTAATATCCTTTGATATATATATATATATTTATATATACGTATATATACTATACTTCTTTGAGAGAGACAGAGAGAGAGGGAAAGAGATGCTATTCTACTTTAATAGAGAGAGAGAGAGGGCTGGTAGGCTCCTTTGACATAGAGAGAGAGAGAGATGATACGCTTCTTTGAGAGAGAGAGTGAGAGAGAGAGTGTCTAGTCTGCTTTGGGAGGAAGGAGAGAGATGTAGACGGATAGATATTAGGCTCCTTTGAAAGACAGACAGTGTGATGCTAGGCTTCTTAGGGAGAGAGAGAAAGAGAGTGATGCTAGAATCCTTTGAGAGAGAGAGAGAGATGCTAGGCTTCTTTGAGAGAGAGAGAGTCAGAGTGAGACAGAGAGATAGAGATTCTATTTTCCTTTGAGAGAGTGAGAGCAATACACGCTGGCTCCTTGAGAGAGAGAGATAAAAGGAGAGAGAGAGAGAGAGAAGATAGGCTCCTTTGAGAGAGAGAGAGGTTGAGGGATGCTAGGCTCCTTTGAGAGAAAGAGAGAGAGATAGAAAGACGGAGATTCTAGTCTCTTTGAGAGAAAGAGGGAGAGATAGAGAGATGTTAGGCTCATTTGAAAGAGGGAGAGTGTGGTGCTAGGCTTCTTAGGGAGAGATAGAATTTGAGCGATGCTAGAATCCTTAGAGAGAGAGAGAGAGATGCTAGGCTTCTCTGAGAGAGAGACAGAGTGAGACAGAGAGATAGAGATTCTGGGTTCCTTTGAGTGAGGGAGAGCAATACACGCTGGCTCTTTGAGAGAGAGATAAACAGAGAGACAGAGAGGATATAGGCTCCTTTGAGAGAGAGATGCTAGGACTCTTTGAGAGAATTAAGTAAAGAGAAAAAGTATGCAATTATACTGACTTTTATAATTACCTATAGAAGTACATTTACCAGTGTTTTCTGTTTGTTTGGATTCAGATAGCTGTCTCATTTAATTTAATTTTCAGTCTGAAGAAATTCCTGTAGCATTTATTTTCATTGTGTAGGTGTAATTCACATGTCATACAATTCATCCCCTTAAAATACACAATAGAGTGGTGGCTGGTATATTCACAGAGCTGTGCCACCATTGCTACCATCAATTTTCAGATATTTTCATTATGACACAAGGGAGAACTGTCCCTAGCCGTAGGTAATCACGAATCTACTTTCCGTCCTGTAGGCTCGGCTCTTCTGGACATTTCCTATAAGTGAGGATCATACAATGTGTGATTCTTTGTGTTTTCCTCCAGTTAGCATGAAAACTTAGGGTTTCACCCATGTTGTGTGTATCAGGACTTCATATTTCTCATGGCTGTATAATTCTCTCCCTTTAGTGTTCCTTGTAAGACATGTCAGCTAGCAACAAGTTTCCTCAGTTTTTATTTACCTAAGGATGTCTTTTTTCACCTTCATCTGTGAAAGGTAATTTGCTAGATATAAGACTCTTGTTTGAGTTTTTACTTCCAGCAATGAGAACATGTTGTCCCCACTGCCTTCCAACTGCTATCATGTCTGATGAGAAGTCAGCTGTTAACCTTACTGGAGTGTACATGTATATCACGTTATTTTTCTCTTTTTGCCTTCAAGATCTTTATCTTTGGCTTTCGGTATTTTGCCTATGATGTGCCCAGATGGAGAGCTCTTTGTGTTTATGCTCCTTGGAATTTGTAGAGTTTCTTGGATGGATGTATTGTATTTTGGTCACATTTTGGGAATTTTCTGCCATTAAATACTTTAAATATTTTTCTGTTCCTTTCTCCAATCCTGCTTGTATTCGCATTGCACGTGTGGCTGCACTTATTGATGCCCCACATTTCTCTGTGGCTCTTCGTTTTCTTTCATTCACTAATTTTTCCCTCTGTTCTGCAAAATCCATAATCTCCATGGATCTCGCTTTAAGTTGGCTGCTGCTTACTTCTGCCAGCTCAAATCTACATTTTGGTTATGGTTCTTAACTCCAAGATTTCCATTTGGTTCTAAAAAAATACAATTTCTGCCTCTCAATAGTATACTCTCTTTGATGAGCTTTTTTCACTGTACCTTCCTTTAGCTCTTTACGTATGAGAGCTGTGAGGAAAGGTACCCACTTTGTCCCTGCCTGCACCTCCCAGGAGTAGAGCACTCCAAGTAGAGCTTCTGATACACAGTGCATGGGTTTGGTAGGTAAGGTTACAAGTCATGCCTCAGATGCCACAAACTCGCTATTCTTACCGACAAATACTCAGTTGTCCTGAATGAATATTTCTTAAAATGCTGTATACCTTTAGGATAACTTCTAGAGACTTTAACTGCTTTAAAAATAATTTTTACCTGTTCCTTTGTTGATCTACAATTTGTCTTTCAAGAAGTCCCAGTCCTCTTCCACATGATTTTTTAACAATATTTGTTGTGGCTAGAAGAGTTAACATAAGACCTACCGTCTACCAGATGTGTTTTTTAGTGTTTAATGTAGTATTGTTGGCAGTGCCGTACAGCAGATCTCCAGAGTTTATTCATCTTCCTTAACTGAGACTTTACACTCCTTGTTTAGTAACTCCGCATTTCCCATGACCCTAACCCTGGCCAACACCATTCCACCATTTGGTTATATGGATTTGACTACTTTAGATACTACATGTTAAGTGTATTCATGCAGTATTTCTCTTTCTGTGACTGGCTTGTTTCATTTAATGTTCTCAAGGGGTTCATCCATGTTGTTGCATATTGCAAAATTTCCTTTCTTCAAGGCTAAATTGGATTCCATTGTATGTCTAAACCACATATTCTTTCCATATTCATATGTCGATGGGCATCTTGGTTGTTACCACCTCTTAGCTATTCAGAATCACGTTGCAGTGAACAATGGAGTGCGGGTGTCTCGTTGAGAGCCAGATTTTAGTCCTTTTGAGTCAATACCCACAAGTGTGGTTGCTGGATCATACGGTAGTTCTGTTGTTAGTGTTCTGAGGGAGCTCCCGTCCTTGCAAGCTTGGAAAACCTGCTTTCAGCTGCTCTACCAAAGCAGGTAAAAGGGGATCCTGCATCACTTCCAGTCAGTGTTCTTGATGCTTTCTGTTGTGCGTTTTCTAGATCAACTGGATGACACTTCTTGCAGCTATGTTATCAAGGATGACACCAAGCCCCACATACGAATGTGAGTTTGAACAGACTTAGAACCTGGGCGTCCAACCAAAGTGTGGATATTTTTACCCTCCTTGTGTTCCCCCATAGCTCCTTCCTCACAGGGGCTTTAGCTCCACTCTGGGGGAGAAGTGGTAGATTTCTCTGGGTGTATGTGGGAAGCTTTTCAAATATTCCTTCTATCTGGACATCCCATAGATGGTCCCATGGGGACAAATTCCCAGGACCCTTGGGTAATAGGTAAAGTGAGAGAGATAGAAAGACAGGGAGATTATAGTCTCCTTTGACAGAAAGAGAGAGAGAGAGATGTTAGGCTCCTTTGAAAGAGGGAGAGTGTGATGCTAGGCTTCTTAGGGAGAGAGAGAAAGGGTGAGATGCTAGAATTCTTGTAGAGAGAGAGAGAGAGAGATGCTAGGCTTCTTTGAGAGAGAGAGGGGGGAGAGAGATGCTAGTCTACTTTGAGAGAGAGAGTGGGCATTGTAGGCTCCTTTGAGATAGAGAGTGAGAGAGAGAGGGATTCTAGGCTCCTTTGAGAGAAAGAGAGATATACAGAGACAGAGAGATGATAGGCTCCTTTGAGAGAGAGAGAGAGAAGGAGAGAGATTATAGGCTCCTTTAAGAGAAAGAGAGATATACAGAGACAGAAAGATGCTATGCTTCGAGAGAGAGAGGGATGCTAGTCTCCTTTGAAAGAGAGAGAGTTACATGCTAGTCTCCTTTCACAGAGAGAGAAACAGAGAGAGATGGACAGAGAGAGAGATGATAGGCTCTTTTGTGAGAGAGAGAGAGAGAGAGAGGGATAATAGGCCACTCTGGGAGAGAGAGAGGGGGGTTGAGAGATTCTAGGCTCCTTAGAGAGAAAGAGAGATATACAGAGACAGAGAGATGCTAGGCTCCTTTGAGTGTGATGCTAGGCTCATTAAAGAGAGAGACAGAGGGACAGTGAAGAGAGAGTATCTAGACTAATTTGAGAGAGAGAGAGAGATGCTAGGCTAATTAGAGGGAGAGAGACAGACAGAGATGCTATGCAACTCTTAGAGAGAGATTCTTGACTACTGTGAGAAAGAGAGAGAGATGCTAGGCACCTTTGAGAGAAAGAGATAGATGCTAGGATGATTTGAGAAAGAGAGAGAGATACTAGACTCATTTGAGAGAGAGAGAGGGAGATACATGCCAGACTCCTTAGAGAGAGATAGACAGAGAGAGACTGAGAGATGTTAGGCCCCTTTGTGAGAAGGAGAGAGAGAAAGACAGGGAGTTGCTAGGCTCCTTTGGGAGAGACAGAGAGAGAGATGCTTGGCTTCTTTGAGAGAGAGAGGGAGAGATATTCTAGGCTACTTTGAGAAAAAGAGAGATATACAGTAACAGAGATATGCTAGGCTCCTTGGAGAGAGAGAGACATGCTCGGCTCCTTTGAATGAGAGAGATAAAGGGATACATGCAAGGCTCCGTTGAGAGACACAGAGAGAGAGTGAGGGATGCTAGGCTCCTTTGAGAGAAAGAGAGAAAAAAGGCGGAGATTCTAGTCTCCTTTGAGAAAAAGAGAGATAGTGAGACAGAGAGATGGTAAGCTCTTTTGATAGAGAGAGAGTGTGATGCTAGGCTTCTTAGTGAGAGAGAGAAAGGGAGAGATGCTAGAATCCTTTGAGAGATAGAGAGAGATGCTTGTCTCCTTTGAAAGAGAGCGAGTGTGATGGTAGGTTTCTTAGCGAGAGGGAGAAAGATAGAGATCCTAGAATCCCTTTAGAGAGAGAGAGAAAGGCATGCTAGTACACTTTGTGGGGGAGGGAGTGAGAGGTAGAGACGATTTGCTCCTTGGAGAGAGAGAGAGTGAGATGGTTGACACTGTTGAGAGCGAGAGAGAGAGAGGGAGAGAAATGCTAAGCTGCTTCGAGACAAAGAGAGAGGGAGAGATAGAGATATGCTAGGCTACTTTGAGAGAGAGGGAGGGAGAGATATGCTAGGCTCCTTAGAGAGAGAAAGAGGGATAGATATGCTAGGCTTCTTTGAGAGAGAGAGAGAGAGAGACCTGGAGAGACAGAGAGAGAGATTCTAGGCTCCTTTTAGAGAAAGAAAGATATACAGAGACAGAGAGACTCCAGGCTACTTTGATAGAGAGAGTGATGCTAGACTCCTTTGAATGAGAGACAGAGAGAGATACATGCTAGGTTCCGTTGGGAGAGAGAGAGACAGACAGAGTGAGATGAAAGACTCGTTAGAGAGAGGGAGATAGAGTGAGGGATGCTCGGCTCTTTTGAGAGAAAGAGGGAGATAGTAAGACAGGGAGATTGCAGGCTCCTTTGAGAGAGAGAGAGAGAGAGAGAGATGCAAAGCTTCTTGAGAGAGAGGGAGAGAGAGAGATGCTTGGCTCCATTGAGAGAGAGAGATGCTAAGCTCCTTTGAGAGACAGAGAGAGAGAGATGCTACTCTACTTTGAGAGTGAGAGACATAGGGATGCTAGACTCCTTTCAGAGAGAGAGAGAGTTATATATGCAAGGATTCTTTGAGAGAGGCAGAGTGAGGGAGAGTGATTCTAGTCTCCTTTGAGAGAAAGAGAGAGAGGTAGAAAGAGAGATGCTAGGCAGATTTGAAAGAGAAAGAGTGTGATGCAAGGTCTCTTACGGAGACAGAGAAAGTGAGATGCTAATATCCTTTGATATATATATATATATTTATATATACGTATATATACTATACTTCTTTGAGAGAGACAGAGAGAGAGGGAAAGAGATGCTATTCTACTTTAATAGAGAGAGAGAGAGGGCTGGTAGGCTCCTTTGACATAGAGAGAGAGAGAGATGATACGCTTCTTTGAGAGAGAGAGTGAGAGAGAGAGTGTCTAGTCTGCTTTGGGAGGAAGGAGAGAGATGTAGACGGATAGATATTAGGCTCCTTTGAAAGACAGACAGTGTGATGCTAGGCTTCTTAGGGAGAGAGAGAAAGAGAGTGATGCTAGAATCCTTTGAGAGAGAGAGAGAGATGCTAGGCTTCTTTGAGAGAGAGAGAGTCAGAGTGAGACAGAGAGATAGAGATTCTATTTTCCTTTGAGAGAGTGAGAGCAATACACGCTGGCTCCTTGAGAGAGAGAGATAAAAGGAGAGAGAGAGAGAGAGAAGATAGGCTCCTTTGAGAGAGAGAGAGGTTGAGGGATGCTAGGCTCCTTTGAGAGAAAGAGAGAGAGATAGAAAGACGGAGATTCTAGTCTCTTTGAGAGAAAGAGGGAGAGATAGAGAGATGTTAGGCTCATTTGAAAGAGGGAGAGTGTGGTGCTAGGCTTCTTAGGGAGAGATAGAATTTGAGCGATGCTAGAATCCTTAGAGAGAGAGAGAGAGATGCTAGGCTTCTCTGAGAGAGAGACAGAGTGAGACAGAGAGATAGAGATTCTGGGTTCCTTTGAGTGAGGGAGAGCAATACACGCTGGCTCTTTGAGAGAGAGATAAACAGAGAGACAGAGAGGATATAGGCTCCTTTGAGAGAGAGATGCTAGGACTCTTTGAGAGAATTAAGTAAAGAGAAAAAGTATGCAATTATACTGACTTTTATAATTACCTATAGAAGTACATTTACCAGTGTTTTCTGTTTGTTTGGATTCAGATAGCTGTCTCATTTAATTTAATTTTCAGTCTGAAGAAATTCCTGTAGCATTTATTTTCATTGTGTAGGTGTAATTCACATGTCATACAATTCATCCCCTTAAAATACACAATAGAGTGGTGGCTGGTATATTCACAGAGCTGTGCCACCATTGCTACCATCAATTTTCAGATATTTTCATTATGACACAAGGGAGAACTGTCCCTAGCCGTAGGTAATCACGAATCTACTTTCCGTCCTGTAGGCTCGGCTCTTCTGGACATTTCCTATAAGTGAGGATCATACAATGTGTGATTCTTTGTGTTTTCCTCCAGTTAGCATGAAAACTTAGGGTTTCACCCATGTTGTGTGTATCAGGACTTCATATTTCTCATGGCTGTATAATTCTCTCCCTTTAGTGTTCCTTGTAAGACATGTCAGCTAGCAACAAGTTTCCTCAGTTTTTATTTACCTAAGGATGTCTTTTTTCACCTTCATCTGTGAAAGGTAATTTGCTAGATATAAGACTCTTGTTTGAGTTTTTACTTCCAGCAATGAGAACATGTTGTCCCCACTGCCTTCCAACTGCTATCATGTCTGATGAGAAGTCAGCTGTTAACCTTACTGGAGTGTACATGTATATCACGTTATTTTTCTCTTTTTGCCTTCAAGATCTTTATCTTTGGCTTTCGGTATTTTGCCTATGATGTGCCCAGATGGAGAGCTCTTTGTGTTTATGCTCCTTGGAATTTGTAGAGTTTCTTGGATGGATGTATTGTATTTTGGTCACATTTTGGGAATTTTCTACCATTAAATACTTTAAATATTTTTCTGTTCCTTTCTCCAATCCTGCTTGTATTCGCATTGCACGTGTGGCTGCACTTATTGATGCCCCACATTTCTCTGTGGCTCTTCGTTTTCTTTCATTCACTAATTTTTCCCTCTGTTCTGCAAAATCCATAATCTCCATGGATCTCGCTTTAAGTTGGCTGCTGCTTACTTCTGCCAGCTCAAATCTACATTTTGGTTATGGTTCTTAACTCCAAGATTTCCATTTGGTTCTAAAAAAATACAATTTCTGCCTCTCAATAGTATACTCTCTTTGATGAGCTTTTTTCACTGTACCTTCCTTTAGCTCTTTACGTATGAGAGCTGTGAGGAAAGGTACCCACTTTGTCCCTGCCTGCACCTCCCAGGAGTAGAGCACTCCAAGTAGAGCTTCTGATACACAGTGCATGGGTTTGGTAGGTAAGGTTACAAGTCATGCCTCAGATGCCACAAACTCGCTATTCTTACCGACAAATACTCAGTTGTCCTGAATGAATATTTCTTAAAATGCTGTATACCTTTAGGATAACTTCTAGAGACTTTAACTGCTTTAAAAATAATTTTTACCTGTTCCTTTGTTGATCTACAATTTGTCTTTCAAGAAGTCCCAGTCCTCTTCCACATGATTTTTTAACAATATTTGTTGTGGCTAGAAGAGTTAACATAAGACCTACCGTCTACCAGATGTGTTTTTTAGTGTTTAATGTAGTATTGTTGGCAGTGCCGTACAGCAGATCTCCAGAGTTTATTCATCTTCCTTAACTGAGACTTTACACTCCTTGTTTAGTAACTCCGCATTTCCCATGACCCTAACCCTGGCCAACACCATTCCACCATTTGGTTATATGGATTTGACTACTTTAGATACTACATGTTAAGTGTATTCATGCAGTATTTCTCTTTCTGTGACTGGCTTGTTTCATTTAATGTTCTCAAGGGGTTCATCCATGTTGTTGCATATTGCAAAATTTCCTTTCTTCAAGGCTAAATTGGATTCCATTGTATGTCTAAACCACATATTCTTTCCATATTCATATGTCGATGGGCATCTTGGTTGTTACCACCTCTTAGCTATTCAGAATCACGTTGCAGTGAACAATGGAGTGCGGGTGTCTCGTTGAGAGCCAGATTTTAGTCCTTTTGAGTCAATACCCACAAGTGTGGTTGCTGGATCATACGGTAGTTCTGTTGTTAGTGTTCTGAGGGAGCTCCCGTCCTTGCAAGCTTGGAAAACCTGCTTTCAGCTGCTCTACCAAAGCAGGTAAAAGGGGATCCTGCATCACTTCCAGTCAGTGTTCTTGATGCTTTCTGTTGTGCGTTTTCTAGATCAACTGGATGACACTTCTTGCAGCTATGTTATCAAGGATGACACCAAGCCCCACATACGAATGTGAGTTTGAACAGACTTAGAACCTGGGCGTCCAACCAAAGTGTGGATATTTTTACCCTCCTTGTGTTCCCCCATAGCTCCTTCCTCACAGGGGCTTTAGCTCCACTCTGGGGGAGAAGTGGTAGATTTCTCTGGGTGTATGTGGGAAGCTTTTCAAATATTCCTTCTATCTGGACATCCCATAGATGGTCCCATGGGGACAAATTCCCAGGACCCTTGGGTAATAGGTAAAGTGAGAGAGATAGAAAGACAGGGAGATTATAGTCTCCTTTGAGAGAAAGAGAGAGAGAGAGATGTTAGGCTCCTTTGAAAGAGGGAGAGTGTGATGCTAGGCTTCTTAGGGAGAGAGAGAAAGGGTGAGATGCTAGAATTCTTGTAGAGAGAGAGAGAGAGATATGCTAGGCTTCTTTGAGAGAGAGAGGGGGGAGAGAGATGCTAGTCTACTTTGAGAGAGAGAGTGGGCATTGTAGGCTCCTTTGAGATAGAGAGTGAGAGAGAGAGGGATTCTAGGCTCCTTTGAGAGAAAGAGAGATATACAGAGACAGAGAGATGATAGGCTCCTTTGAGAGAGAGAGAGAGAAGGAGAGAGATTATAGGCTCCTTTAAGAGAAAGAGAGATATACAGAGACAGAAAGATGCTATGCTTCGAGAGAGAGAGGGATGCTAGTCTCCTTTGAAAGAGAGAGAGTTACATGCTAGTCTCCTTTCACAGAGAGAGAAACAGAGAGAGATGGACAGAGAGAGAGATGATAGGCTCTTTTGTGAGAGAGAGAGAGAGAGGGATAATAGGCCACTCTGGGAGAGAGAGAGGGGGGTTGAGAGATTCTAGGCTCCTTAGAGAGGAAGAGAGATATACAGAGACAGAGAGATGCTAGGCTCCTTTGAGTGTGATGCTAGGCTCATTAAAGAGAGAGACAGAGGGACAGTGAAGAGAGAGTATCTAGACTAATTTGAGAGAGAGAGAGAGATGCTAGGCTAATTAGAGGGAGAGAGACAGACAGAGATGCTATGCAACTCTTAGAGAGAGATTCTTGACTACTGTGAGAAAGAGAGAGAGATGCTAGGCACCTTTGAGAGAAAGAGATAGATGCTAGGATGATTTGAGAAAGAGAGAGAGATACTAGACTCATTTGAGAGAGAGAGAGGGAGATACATGCCAGACTCCTTAGAGAGAGATAGACAGAGAGAGACTGAGAGATGTTAGGCCCCTTTGTGAGAAGGAGAGAGAGAAAGACAGGGAGTTGCTAGGCTCCTTTGGGAGAGACAGAGAGAGAGATGCTTGGCTTCTTTGAGAGAGAGAGGGAGAGATATTCTAGGCTACTTTGAGAAAAAGAGAGATATACAGTAACAGAGATATGCTAGGCTCCTTGGAGAGAGAGAGACATGCTCGGCTCCTTTGAATGAGAGAGATAAAGGGATACATGCAAGGCTCCGTTGAGAGACACAGAGAGAGAGTGAGGGATGCTAGGCTCCTTTGAGAGAAAGAGAAAAAAGGCGGAGATTCTAGTCTCCTTTGAGAAAAAGAGAGATAGTGAGACAGAGAGATGGTAAGCTCTTTTGAGAGAGAGAGAGTGTGATGCTAGGCTTCTTAGTGAGAGAGAGAAAGGGAGAGATGCTAGAATCCTTTGAGAGATAGAGAGAGATGCTTGTCTCCTTTGAAAGAGAGCGAGTGTGATGGTAGGTTTCTTAGCGAGAGGGAGAAAGATAGAGATCCTAGAATCCCTTTAGAGAGAGAGAGAAAGGCATGCTAGTACACTTTGTGGGGGAGGGAGTGAGAGGTAGAGACGACTTGCTCCTTGGAGAGAGAGAGAGTGAGATGGTTGACACTGTTGAGAGCGAGAGAGAGAGAGGGAGAGAAATGCTAAGCTGCTTCGAGACAAAGAGAGAGGGAGAGATAGAGATATGCTAGGCTACTTTGAGAGAGAGGGAGGGAGAGACCTGGAGAGACAGAGAGAGAGATTCTAGGCTCCTTTTAGAGAAAGAAAGATATACAGAGACAGAGAGACTCCAGGCTACTTTGATAGAGAGAGTGATGCTAGACTCCTTTGAATGAGAGACAGAGAGAGATACATGCTAGGTTCCGTTGGGAGAGAGAGAGACAGACAGAGTGAGATGAAAGACTCGTTAGAGAGAGGGAGATAGAGTGAGGGATGCTCGGCTCTTTTGAGAGAAAGAGGGAGATAGTAAGACAGGGAGATTGCAGGCTCCTTTGAGAGAGAGAGAGAGAGAGAGAGATGCAAAGCTTCTTGAGAGAGAGGGAGAGAGAGAGATGCTTGGCTCCATTGAGAGAGAGAGATGCTAAGCTCCTTTGAGAGACAGAGAGAGAGAGATGCTACTCTACTTTGAGAGTGAGAGACATAGGGATGCTAGACTCCTTTCAGAGAGAGAGAGAGTTATATATGCAAGGATTCTTTGAGAGAGGCAGAGTGAGGGAGAGTGATTCTAGTCTCCTTTGAGAGAAAGAGAGAGAGGTAGAAAGAGAGATGCTAGGCAGATTTGAAAGAGAAAGAGTGTGATGCAAGGTCTCTTACGGAGACAGAGAAAGTGAGATGCTAATATCCTTTGATATATATATATATATTTATATATACGTATATATACTATACTTCTTTGAGAGAGACAGAGAGAGAGGGAAAGAGATGCTATTCTACTTTAATAGAGAGAGAGAGAGGGCTGGTAGGCTCCTTTGACATAGAGAGAGAGAGAGATGATACGCTTCTTTGAGAGAGAGAGTGAGAGAGAGAGTGTCTAGTCTGCTTTGGGAGGAAGGAGAGAGATGTAGACGGATAGATATTAGGCTCCTTTGAAAGACAGACAGTGTGATGCTAGGCTTCTTAGGGAGAGAGAGAAAGAGAGTGATGCTAGAATCCTTTGAGAGAGAGAGAGAGATGCTAGGCTTCTTTGAGAGAGAGAGAGTCAGAGTGAGACAGAGAGATAGAGATTCTATTTTCCTTTGAGAGAGTGAGAGCAATACACGCTGGCTCCTTGAGAGAGAGAGATAAAAGGAGAGAGAGAGAGAGAGAAGATAGGCTCCTTTGAGAGAGAGAGAGGTTGAGGGATGCTAGGCTCCTTTGAGAGAAAGAGAGAGAGATAGAAAGACGGAGATTCTAGTCTCTTTGAGAGAAAGAGGGAGAGATAGAGAGATGTTAGGCTCATTTGAAAGAGGGAGAGTGTGGTGCTAGGCTTCTTAGGGAGAGATAGAATTTGAGCGATGCTAGAATCCTTAGAGAGAGAGAGAGAGATGCTAGGCTTCTCTGAGAGAGAGACAGAGTGAGACAGAGAGATAGAGATTCTGGGTTCCTTTGAGTGAGGGAGAGCAATACACGCTGGCTCTTTGAGAGAGAGATAAACAGAGAGACAGAGAGGATATAGGCTCCTTTGAGAGAGAGATGCTAGGACTCTTTGAGAGAATTAAGTAAAGAGAAAAAGTATGCAATTATACTGACTTTTATAATTACCTATAGAAGTACATTTACCAGTGTTTTCTGTTTGTTTGGATTCAGATAGCTGTCTCATTTAATTTAATTTTCAGTCTGAAGAAATTCCTGTAGCATTTATTTTCATTGTGTAGGTGTAATTCACATGTCATACAATTCATCCCCTTAAAATACACAATAGAGTGGTGGCTGGTATATTCACAGAGCTGTGCCACCATTGCTACCATCAATTTTCAGATATTTTCATTATGACACAAGGGAGAACTGTCCCTAGCCGTAGGTAATCACGAATCTACTTTCCGTCCTGTAGGCTCGGCTCTTCTGGACATTTCCTATAAGTGAGGATCATACAATGTGTGATTCTTTGTGTTTTCCTCCAGTTAGCATGAAAACTTAGGGTTTCACCCATGTTGTGTGTATCAGGACTTCATATTTCTCATGGCTGTATAATTCTCTCCCTTTAGTGTTCCTTGTAAGACATGTCAGCTAGCAACAAGTTTCCTCAGTTTTTATTTACCTAAGGATGTCTTTTTTCACCTTCATCTGTGAAAGGTAATTTGCTAGATATAAGACTCTTGTTTGAGTTTTTACTTCCAGCAATGAGAACATGTTGTCCCCACTGCCTTCCAACTGCTATCATGTCTGATGAGAAGTCAGCTGTTAACCTTACTGGAGTGTACATGTATATCACGTTATTTTTCTCTTTTTGCCTTCAAGATCTTTATCTTTGGCTTTCGGTATTTTGCCTATGATGTGCCCAGATGGAGAGCTCTTTGTGTTTATGCTCCTTGGAATTTGTAGAGTTTCTTGGATGGATGTATTGTATTTTGGTCACATTTTGGGAATTTTCTGCCATTAAATACTTTAAATATTTTTCTGTTCCTTTCTCCAATCCTGCTTGTATTCGCATTGCACGTGTGGCTGCACTTATTGATGCCCCACATTTCTCTGTGGCTCTTCGTTTTCTTTCATTCACTAATTTTTCCCTCTGTTCTGCAAAATCCATAATCTCCATGGATCTCGCTTTAAGTTGGCTGCTGCTTACTTCTGCCAGCTCAAATCTACATTTTGGTTATGGTTCTTAACTCCAAGATTTCCATTTGGTTCTAAAAAAATACAATTTCTGCCTCTCAATAGTATACTCTCTTTGATGAGCTTTTTTCACTGTACCTTCCTTTAGCTCTTTACGTATGAGAGCTGTGAGGAAAGGTACCCACTTTGTCCCTGCCTGCACCTCCCAGGAGTAGAGCACTCCAAGTAGAGCTTCTGATACACAGTGCATGGGTTTGGTAGGTAAGGTTACAAGTCATGCCTCAGATGCCACAAACTCGCTATTCTTACCGACAAATACTCAGTTGTCCTGAATGAATATTTCTTAAAATGCTGTATACCTTTAGGATAACTTCTAGAGACTTTAACTGCTTTAAAAATAATTTTTACCTGTTCCTTTGTTGATCTACAATTTGTCTTTCAAGAAGTCCCAGTCCTCTTCCACATGATTTTTTAACAATATTTGTTGTGGCTAGAAGAGTTAACATAAGACCTACCGTCTACCAGATGTGTTTTTTAGTGTTTAATGTAGTATTGTTGGCAGTGCCGTACAGCAGATCTCCAGAGTTTATTCATCTTCCTTAACTGAGACTTTACACTCCTTGTTTAGTAACTCCGCATTTCCCATGACCCTAACCCTGGCCAACACCATTCCACCATTTGGTTATATGGATTTGACTACTTTAGATACTACATGTTAAGTGTATTCATGCAGTATTTCTCTTTCTGTGACTGGCTTGTTTCATTTAATGTTCTCAAGGGGTTCATCCATGTTGTTGCATATTGCAAAATTTCCTTTCTTCAAGGCTAAATTGGATTCCATTGTATGTCTAAACCACATATTCTTTCCATATTCATATGTCGATGGGCATCTTGGTTGTTACCACCTCTTAGCTATTCAGAATCACGTTGCAGTGAACAATGGAGTGCGGGTGTCTCGTTGAGAGCCAGATTTTAGTCCTTTTGAGTCAATACCCACAAGTGTGGTTGCTGGATCATACGGTAGTTCTGTTGTTAGTGTTCTGAGGGAGCTCCCGTCCTTGCAAGCTTGGAAAACCTGCTTTCAGCTGCTCTACCAAAGCAGGTAAAAGGGGATCCTGCATCACTTCCAGTCAGTGTTCTTGATGCTTTCTGTTGTGCGTTTTCTAGATCAACTGGATGACACTTCTTGCAGCTATGTTATCAAGGATGACACCAAGCCCCACATACGAATGTGAGTTTGAACAGACTTAGAACCTGGGCGTCCAACCAAAGTGTGGATATTTTTACCCTCCTTGTGTTCCCCCATAGCTCCTTCCTCACAGGGGCTTTAGCTCCACTCTGGGGGAGAAGTGGTAGATTTCTCTGGGTGTATGTGGGAAGCTTTTCAAATATTCCTTCTATCTGGACATCCCATAGATGGTCCCATGGGGACAAATTCCCAGGACCCTTGGGTAATAGGTAAAGTGAGAGAGATAGAAAGACAGGGAGATTATAGTCTCCTTTGACAGAAAGAGAGAGAGAGAGATGTTAGGCTCCTTTGAAAGAGGGAGAGTGTGATGCTAGGCTTCTTAGGGAGAGAGAGAAAGGGTGAGATGCTAGAATTCTTGTAGAGAGAGAGAGAGAGAGATGCTAGGCTTCTTTGAGAGAGAGAGGGGGGAGAGAGATGCTAGTCTACTTTGAGAGAGAGAGTGGGCATTGTAGGCTCCTTTGAGATAGAGAGTGAGAGAGAGAGGGATTCTAGGCTCCTTTGAGAGAAAGAGAGATATACAGAGACAGAGAGATGATAGGCTCCTTTGAGAGAGAGAGAGAGAAGGAGAGAGATTATAGGCTCCTTTAAGAGAAAGAGAGATATACAGAGACAGAAAGATGCTATGCTTCGAGAGAGAGAGGGATGCTAGTCTCCTTTGAAAGAGAGAGAGTTACATGCTAGTCTCCTTTCACAGAGAGAGAAACAGAGAGAGATGGACAGAGAGAGAGATGATAGGCTCTTTTGTGAGAGAGAGAGAGAGAGAGAGGGATAATAGGCCACTCTGGGAGAGAGAGAGGGGGGTTGAGAGATTCTAGGCTCCTTAGAGAGAAAGAGAGATATACAGAGACAGAGAGATGCTAGGCTCCTTTGAGTGTGATGCTAGGCTCATTAAAGAGAGAGACAGAGGGACAGTGAAGAGAGAGTATCTAGACTAATTTGAGAGAGAGAGAGAGATGCTAGGCTAATTAGAGGGAGAGAGACAGACAGAGATGCTATGCAACTCTTAGAGAGAGATTCTTGACTACTGTGAGAAAGAGAGAGAGATGCTAGGCACCTTTGAGAGAAAGAGATAGATGCTAGGATGATTTGAGAAAGAGAGAGAGATACTAGACTCATTTGAGAGAGAGAGAGGGAGATACATGCCAGACTCCTTAGAGAGAGATAGACAGAGAGAGACTGAGAGATGTTAGGCCCCTTTGTGAGAAGGAGAGAGAGAAAGACAGGGAGTTGCTAGGCTCCTTTGGGAGAGACAGAGAGAGAGATGCTTGGCTTCTTTGAGAGAGAGAGGGAGAGATATTCTAGGCTACTTTGAGAAAAAGAGAGATATACAGTAACAGAGATATGCTAGGCTCCTTGGAGAGAGAGAGACATGCTCGGCTCCTTTGAATGAGAGAGATAAAGGGATACATGCAAGGCTCCGTTGAGAGACACAGAGAGTGAGGGATGCTAGGCTCCTTTGAGAGAAAGAGAGAAAAAAGGCGGAGATTCTAGTCTCCTTTGAGAAAAAGAGAGATAGTGAGACAGAGAGATGGTAAGCTCTTTTGATAGAGAGAGAGTGTGATGCTAGGCTTCTTAGTGAGAGAGAGAAAGGGAGAGATGCTAGAATCCTTTGAGAGATAGAGAGAGATGCTTGTCTCCTTTGAAAGAGAGCGAGTGTGATGGTAGGTTTCTTAGCGAGAGGGAGAAAGATAGAGATCCTAGAATCCCTTTAGAGAGAGAGAGAAAGGCATGCTAGTACACTTTGTGGGGGAGGGAGTGAGAGGTAGAGACGATTTGCTCCTTGGAGAGAGAGAGAGTGAGATGGTTGACACTGTTGAGAGCGAGAGAGAGAGAGGGAGAGAAATGCTAAGCTGCTTCGAGACAAAGAGAGAGGGAGAGATAGAGATATGCTAGGCTACTTTGAGAGAGAGGGAGGGAGAGATATGCTAGGCTCCTTAGAGAGAGAAAGAGGGATAGATATGCTAGGCTTCTTTGAGAGAGAGAGAGAGAGAGACCTGGAGAGACAGAGAGAGAGATTCTAGGCTCCTTTTAGAGAAAGAAAGATATACAGAGACAGAGAGACTCCAGGCTACTTTGATAGAGAGAGTGATGCTAGACTCCTTTGAATGAGAGACAGAGAGAGATACATGCTAGGTTCCGTTGGGAGAGAGAGAGACAGACAGAGTGAGATGAAAGACTCGTTAGAGAGAGGGAGATAGAGTGAGGGATGCTCGGCTCTTTTGAGAGAAAGAGGGAGATAGTAAGACAGGGAGATTGCAGGCTCCTTTGAGAGAGAGAGAGAGAGAGAGAGATGCAAAGCTTCTTGAGAGAGAGGGAGAGAGAGAGATGCTTGGCTCCATTGAGAGAGAGAGATGCTAAGCTCCTTTGAGAGACAGAGAGAGAGAGATGCTACTCTACTTTGAGAGTGAGAGACATAGGGATGCTAGACTCCTTTCAGAGAGAGAGAGAGTTATATATGCAAGGATTCTTTGAGAGAGGCAGAGTGAGGGAGAGTGATTCTAGTCTCCTTTGAGAGAAAGAGAGAGAGGTAGAAAGAGAGATGCTAGGCAGATTTGAAAGAGAAAGAGTGTGATGCAAGGTCTCTTACGGAGACAGAGAAAGTGAGATGCTAATATCCTTTGATATATATATATATATTTATATATACGTATATATACTATACTTCTTTGAGAGAGACAGAGAGAGAGGGAAAGAGATGCTATTCTACTTTAATAGAGAGAGAGAGAGGGCTGGTAGGCTCCTTTGACATAGAGAGAGAGAGAGATGATACGCTTCTTTGAGAGAGAGAGTGAGAGAGAGAGTGTCTAGTCTGCTTTGGGAGGAAGGAGAGAGATGTAGACGGATAGATATTAGGCTCCTTTGAAAGACAGACAGTGTGATGCTAGGCTTCTTAGGGAGAGAGAGAAAGAGAGTGATGCTAGAATCCTTTGAGAGAGAGAGAGAGATGCTAGGCTTCTTTGAGAGAGAGAGAGTCAGAGTGAGACAGAGAGATAGAGATTCTATTTTCCTTTGAGAGAGTGAGAGCAATACACGCTGGCTCCTTGAGAGAGAGAGATAAAAGGAGAGAGAGAGAGAGAGAAGATAGGCTCCTTTGAGAGAGAGAGAGGTTGAGGGATGCTAGGCTCCTTTGAGAGAAAGAGAGAGAGATAGAAAGACGGAGATTCTAGTCTCTTTGAGAGAAAGAGGGAGAGATAGAGAGATGTTAGGCTCATTTGAAAGAGGGAGAGTGTGGTGCTAGGCTTCTTAGGGAGAGATAGAATTTGAGCGATGCTAGAATCCTTAGAGAGAGAGAGAGAGATGCTAGGCTTCTCTGAGAGAGAGACAGAGTGAGACAGAGAGATAGAGATTCTGGGTTCCTTTGAGTGAGGGAGAGCAATACACGCTGGCTCTTTGAGAGAGAGATAAACAGAGAGACAGAGAGGATATAGGCTCCTTTGAGAGAGAGATGCTAGGACTCTTTGAGAGAATTAAGTAAAGAGAAAAAGTATGCAATTATACTGACTTTTATAATTACCTATAGAAGTACATTTACCAGTGTTTTCTGTTTGTTTGGATTCAGATAGCTGTCTCATTTAATTTAATTTTCAGTCTGAAGAAATTCCTGTAGCATTTATTTTCATTGTGTAGGTGTAATTCACATGTCATACAATTCATCCCCTTAAAATACACAATAGAGTGGTGGCTGGTATATTCACAGAGCTGTGCCACCATTGCTACCATCAATTTTCAGATATTTTCATTATGACACAAGGGAGAACTGTCCCTAGCCGTAGGTAATCACGAATCTACTTTCCGTCCTGTAGGCTCGGCTCTTCTGGACATTTCCTATAAGTGAGGATCATACAATGTGTGATTCTTTGTGTTTTCCTCCAGTTAGCATGAAAACTTAGGGTTTCACCCATGTTGTGTGTATCAGGACTTCATATTTCTCATGGCTGTATAATTCTCTCCCTTTAGTGTTCCTTGTAAGACATGTCAGCTAGCAACAAGTTTCCTCAGTTTTTATTTACCTAAGGATGTCTTTTTTCACCTTCATCTGTGAAAGGTAATTTGCTAGATATAAGACTCTTGTTTGAGTTTTTACTTCCAGCAATGAGAACATGTTGTCCCCACTGCCTTCCAACTGCTATCATGTCTGATGAGAAGTCAGCTGTTAACCTTACTGGAGTGTACATGTATATCACGTTATTTTTCTCTTTTTGCCTTCAAGATCTTTATCTTTGGCTTTCGGTATTTTGCCTATGATGTGCCCAGATGGAGAGCTCTTTGTGTTTATGCTCCTTGGAATTTGTAGAGTTTCTTGGATGGATGTATTGTATTTTGGTCACATTTTGGGAATTTTCTACCATTAAATACTTTAAATATTTTTCTGTTCCTTTCTCCAATCCTGCTTGTATTCGCATTGCACGTGTGGCTGCACTTATTGATGCCCCACATTTCTCTGTGGCTCTTCGTTTTCTTTCATTCACTAATTTTTCCCTCTGTTCTGCAAAATCCATAATCTCCATGGATCTCGCTTTAAGTTGGCTGCTGCTTACTTCTGCCAGCTCAAATCTACATTTTGGTTATGGTTCTTAACTCCAAGATTTCCATTTGGTTCTAAAAAAATACAATTTCTGCCTCTCAATAGTATACTCTCTTTGATGAGCTTTTTTCACTGTACCTTCCTTTAGCTCTTTACGTATGAGAGCTGTGAGGAAAGGTACCCACTTTGTCCCTGCCTGCACCTCCCAGGAGTAGAGCACTCCAAGTAGAGCTTCTGATACACAGTGCATGGGTTTGGTAGGTAAGGTTACAAGTCATGCCTCAGATGCCACAAACTCGCTATTCTTACCGACAAATACTCAGTTGTCCTGAATGAATATTTCTTAAAATGCTGTATACCTTTAGGATAACTTCTAGAGACTTTAACTGCTTTAAAAATAATTTTTACCTGTTCCTTTGTTGATCTACAATTTGTCTTTCAAGAAGTCCCAGTCCTCTTCCACATGATTTTTTAACAATATTTGTTGTGGCTAGAAGAGTTAACATAAGACCTACCGTCTACCAGATGTGTTTTTTAGTGTTTAATGTAGTATTGTTGGCAGTGCCGTACAGCAGATCTCCAGAGTTTATTCATCTTCCTTAACTGAGACTTTACACTCCTTGTTTAGTAACTCCGCATTTCCCATGACCCTAACCCTGGCCAACGCCATTCCACCATTTGGTTATATGGATTTGACTACTTTAGATACTACATGTTAAGTGTATTCATGCAGTATTTCTCTTTCTGTGACTGGCTTGTTTCATTTAATGTTCTCAAGGGGTTCATCCATGTTGTTGCATATTGCAAAATTTCCTTTCTTCAAGGCTAAATTGGATTCCATTGTATGTCTAAACCACATATTCTTTCCATATTCATATGTCGATGGGCATCTTGGTTGTTACCACCTCTTAGCTATTCAGAATCACGTTGCAGTGAACAATGGAGTGCGGGTGTCTCGTTGAGAGCCAGATTTTAGTCCTTTTGAGTCAATACCCACAAGTGTGGTTGCTGGATCATACGGTAGTTCTGTTGTTAGTGTTCTGAGGGAGCTCCCGTCCTTGCAAGCTTGGAAAACCTGCTTTCAGCTGCTCTACCAAAGCAGGTAAAAGGGGATCCTGCATCACTTCCAGTCAGTGTTCTTGATGCTTTCTGTTGTGCGTTTTCTAGATCAACTGGATGACACTTCTTGCAGCTATGTTATCAAGGATGACACCAAGCCCCACATACGAATGTGAGTTTGAACAGACTTAGAACCTGGGCGTCCAACCAAAGTGTGGATATTTTTACCCTCCTTGTGTTCCCCCATAGCTCCTTCCTCACAGGGGCTTTAGCTCCACTCTGGGGGAGAAGTGGTAGATTTCTCTGGGTGTATGTGGGAAGCTTTTCAAATATTCCTTCTATCTGGACATCCCATAGATGGTCCCATGGGGACAAATTCCCAGGACCCTTGGGTAATAGGTAAAGTGAGAGAGATAGAAAGACAGGGAGATTATAGTCTCCTTTGAGAGAAAGAGAGAGAGAGAGATGTTAGGCTCCTTTGAAAGAGGGAGAGTGTGATGCTAGGCTTCTTAGGGAGAGAGAGAAAGGGTGAGATGCTAGAATTCTTGTAGAGAGAGAGAGAGAGATATGCTAGGCTTCTTTGAGAGAGAGAGGGGGGAGAGAGATGCTAGTCTACTTTGAGAGAGAGAGTGGGCATTGTAGGCTCCTTTGAGATAGAGAGTGAGAGAGAGAGGGATTCTAGGCTCCTTTGAGAGAAAGAGAGATATACAGAGACAGAGAGATGATAGGCTCCTTTGAGAGAGAGAGAGAGAAGGAGAGAGATTATAGGCTCCTTTAAGAGAAAGAGAGATATACAGAGACAGAAAGATGCTATGCTTCGAGAGAGAGAGGGATGCTAGTCTCCTTTGAAAGAGAGAGAGTTACATGCTAGTCTCCTTTCACAGAGAGAGAAACAGAGAGAGATGGACAGAGAGAGAGATGATAGGCTCTTTTGTGAGAGAGAGAGAGAGAGGGATAATAGGCCACTCTGGGAGAGAGAGAGGGGGGTTGAGAGATTCTAGGCTCCTTAGAGAGAAAGAGAGATATACAGAGACAGAGAGATGCTAGGCTCCTTTGAGTGTGATGCTAGGCTCATTAAAGAGAGAGACAGAGGGACAGTGAAGAGAGAGTATCTAGACTAATTTGAGAGAGAGAGAGAGATGCTAGGCTAATTAGAGGGAGAGAGACAGACAGAGATGCTATGCAACTCTTAGAGAGAGATTCTTGACTACTGTGAGAAAGAGAGAGAGATGCTAGGCACCTTTGAGAGAAAGAGATAGATGCTAGGATGATTTGAGAAAGAGAGAGAGATACTAGACTCATTTGAGAGAGAGAGAGGGAGATACATGCCAGACTCCTTAGAGAGAGATAGACAGAGAGAGACTGAGAGATGTTAGGCCCCTTTGTGAGAAGGAGAGAGAGAAAGACAGGGAGTTGCTAGGCTCCTTTGGGAGAGACAGAGAGAGAGATGCTTGGCTTCTTTGAGAGAGAGAGGGAGAGATATTCTAGGCTACTTTGAGAAAAAGAGAGATATACAGTAACAGAGATATGCTAGGCTCCTTGGAGAGAGAGAGACATGCTCGGCTCCTTTGAATGAGAGAGATAAAGGGATACATGCAAGGCTCCGTTGAGAGACACAGAGAGAGAGTGAGGGATGCTAGGCTCCTTTGAGAGAAAGAGAGAAAAAAGGCGGAGATTCTAGTCTCCTTTGAGAAAAAGAGAGATAGTGAGACAGAGAGATGGTAAGCTCTTTTGAGAGAGAGAGAGTGTGATGCTAGGCTTCTTAGTGAGAGAGAGAAAGGGAGAGATGCTAGAATCCTTTGAGAGATAGAGAGAGATGCTTGTCTCCTTTGAAAGAGAGCGAGTGTGATGGTAGGTTTCTTAGCGAGAGGGAGAAAGATAGAGATCCTAGAATCCCTTTAGAGAGAGAGAGAAAGGCATGCTAGTACACTTTGTGGGGGAGGGAGTGAGAGGTAGAGACGATTTGCTCCTTGGAGAGAGAGAGAGTGAGATGGTTGACACTGTTGAGAGCGAGAGAGAGAGAGGGAGAGAAATGCTAAGCTGCTTCGAGACAAAGAGAGAGGGAGAGATAGAGATATGCTAGGCTACTTTGAGAGAGAGGGAGGGAGAGATATGCTAGGCTCCTTAGAGAGAGAAAGAGGGATAGATATGCTAGGCTTCTTTGAGAGAGAGAGAGAGAGAGACCTGGAGAGACAGAGAGAGAGATTCTAGGCTCCTTTTAGAGAAAGAAAGATATACAGAGACAGAGAGACTCCAGGCTACTTTGATAGAGAGAGTGATGCTAGACTCCTTTGAATGAGAGACAGAGAGAGATACATGCTAGGTTCCGTTGGGAGAGAGAGAGACAGACAGAGTGAGATGAAAGACTCGTTAGAGAGAGGGAGATAGAGTGAGGGATGCTCGGCTCTTTTGAGAGAAAGAGGGAGATAGTAAGACAGGGAGATTGCAGGCTCCTTTGAGAGAGAGAGAGAGAGAGAGAGATGCAAAGCTTCTTGAGAGAGAGGGAGAGAGAGAGATGCTTGGCTCCATTGAGAGAGAGAGATGCTAAGCTCCTTTGAGAGACAGAGAGAGAGAGATGCTACTCTACTTTGAGAGTGAGAGACATAGGGATGCTAGACTCCTTTCAGAGAGAGAGAGAGTTATATATGCAAGGATTCTTTGAGAGAGGCAGAGTGAGGGAGAGTGATTCTAGTCTCCTTTGAGAGAAAGAGAGAGAGGTAGAAAGAGAGATGCTAGGCAGATTTGAAAGAGAAAGAGTGTGATGCAAGGTCTCTTACGGAGACAGAGAAAGTGAGATGCTAATATCCTTTGATATATATATATATATTTATATATATATGTATATATACTATACTTCTTTGAGAGAGACAGAGAGAGAGGGAAAGAGATGCTATTCTACTTTAATAGAGAGAGAGAGGGCTGGTAGGCTCCTTTGACATAGAGATAGAGAGAGATGATACGCTTCTTTGAGAGAGAGAGTGAGAGAGAGAGTGTCTAGTCTGCTTTGGGAGGAAGGAGAGAGATGTAGACGGATAGATATTAGGCTCCTTTGAAAGACAGACAGTGTGATGCTAGGCTTCTTAGGGAGAGAGAGAAAGAGAGTGATGCTAGAATCCTTTGAGAGAGAGAGAGAGATGCTAGGCTTCTTTGAGAGAGAGAGAGTCAGAGTGAGACAGAGAGATAGAGATTCTATTTTTCTTTGAGAGAGTGAGAGCAATACACGCTGGCTCCTTGAGAGAGAGAGATAAAAGGAGAGAGAGAGAGAGAGAAGATAGGCTCCTTTGAAAGAGAGAGAGGTTGAGGGATGCTAGGCTCCTTTGAGAGAAAGAGAGAGAGATAGAAAGACGGAGATTCTAGTCTCTTTGAGAGAAAGAGGGAGAGATAGAGAGATGTTAGGCTCATTTGAAAGAGGGAGAGTGTGGTGCTAGGCTTCTTAGGGAGAGATAGAATTTGAGCGATGCTAGAATCCTTAGAGAGAGAGAGAGAGATGCTAGGCTTCTCTGAGAGAGAGACAGAGTGAGACAGAGAGATAGAGATTCTGGGTTCCTTTGAGTGAGGGAGAGCAATACACGCTGGCTCTTTGAGAGAGAGATAAACAGAGAGACAGAGAGGATATAGGCTCGTTTGAGAGAGAGATGCTAGGACTCTTTGAGAGAATTAAGTAAAGAGAAAAAGTATGCAATTATACTGACTTTTATAATTACCTATAGAAGTACATTTACCAGTGTTTTCTGTTTGTTTGGATTCAGATAGCTGTCTCATTTAATTTAATTTTCAGTCTGAAGAAATTCCTGTAGCATTTATTTTCATTGTGTAGGTGTAATTCACATGTCATACAATTCATCCCCTTAAAATACACAATAGAGTGGTGGCTGGTATATTCACAGAGCTGTGCCACCATTGCTACCATCAATTTTCAGATATTTTCATTATGACACAAGGGAGAACTGTCCCTAGCCGTAGGTAATCACGAATCTACTTTCCGTCCTGTAGGCTCGGCTCTTCTGGACATTTCCTATAAGTGAGGATCATACAATGTGTGATTCTTTGTGTTTTCCTCCAGTTAGCATGAAAACTTAGGGATTCACCCATGTTGGGTGTATCAGGACTTCATATTTCTCATGGCTGTATAATTCTCTCCCTTTAGTGTTCCTTGTAAGACATGTCAGCTAGCAACAAGTTTCCTCAGTTTTTATTTACCTAAGGATGTCTTTTTTCACCTTCATCTGTGAAAGGTAATTTGCTAGATATAAGACTCTTGTTTGAGTTTTTACTTCCAGCAATGAGAACATGTTGTCCCCACTGCCTTCCAACTGCTATCATGTCTGATGAGAAGTCAGCTGTTAACCTTACTGGAGTGTACATGTATATCACGTTATTTTTCTCTTTTTGCCTTCAAGATCTTTATCTTTGGCTTTCGGTATTTTGCCTATGATGTGCCCAGATGGAGAGCTCTTTGTGTTTATGCTCCTTGGAATTTGTAGAGTTTCTTGGATGGATGTATTGTATTTTGGTCACATTTTGGGAATTTTCTGCCATTAAATACTTTAAATATTTTTCTGTTCCTTTCTCCAATCCTGCTTGTATTCGCATTGCACGTGTGGCTGCACTTATTGATGCCCCACATTTCTCTGTGGCTCTTCGTTTTCTTTCATTCACTAATTTTTCCCTCTGTTCTGCAAAATCCATAATCTCCATGGATCTCGCTTTAAGTTGGCTGCTGCTTACTTCTGCCAGCTCAAATCTACATTTTGGTTATGGTTCTTAACTCCAAGATTTCCATTTGGTTCTAAAAAAATACAATTTCTGCCTCTCAATATTATACTCTCTTTGATGAGCTTTTTTCACTGTACCTTCCTTTAGCTCTTTACGTATGAGAGCTGTGAGGAAAGGTACCCACTTTGTCCCTGCCTGCACCTCCCAGGAGTAGAGCACTCCAAGTAGAGCTTCTGATACACAGTGCATGGGTTTGGTAGGTAAGGTTACAAGTCATGCCTCAGATGCCACAAACTCGCTATTCTTACCGACAAATACTCAGTTGTCCTGAATGAATATTTCTTAAAATGCTGTATACCTTTAGGATAACTTCTAGAGACTTTAACTGCTTTAAAAATAATTTTTACCTGTTCCTTTGTTGATCTACAATTTGTCTTTCAAGAAGTCCCAGTCCTCTTCCACATGATTTTTTAACAATATTTGTTGTGGCTAGAAGAGTTAACATAAGACCTACCGTCTACCAGATGTGTTTTTTAGTGTTTAATGTAGTATTGTTGGCAGTGCCGTACAGCAGATCTCCAGAGTTTATTCATCTTCCTTAACTGAGACTTTACACTCCTTGTTTAGTAACTCCGCATTTCCCATGACCCTAACCCTGGCCAACACCATTCCACCATTTGGTTATATGGATTTGACTACTTTAGATACTACATGTTAAGTGTATTCATGCAGTATTTCTCTTTCTGTGACTGGCTTGTTTCATTTAATGTTCTCAAGGGGTTCATCCATGTTGTTGCATATTGCAAAATTTCCTTTCTTCAAGGCTAAATTGGATTCCATTGTATGTCTAAACCACATATTCTTTCCATATTCATATGTCGATGGGCATCTTGGTTGTTACCACCTCTTAGCTATTCAGAATCACGTTGCAGTGAACAATGGAGTGCGGGTGTCTCGTTGAGAGCCAGATTTTAGTCCTTTTGAGTCAATACCCACAAGTGTGGTTGCTGGATCATACGGTAGTTCTGTTGTTAGTGTTCTGAGGGAGCTCCCGTCCTTGCAAGCTTGGAAAACCTGCTTTCAGCTGCTCTACCAAAGCAGGTAAAAGGGGATCCTGCATCACTTCCAGTCAGTGTTCTTGATGCTTTCTGTTGTGCGTTTTCTAGATCAACTGGATGACACTTCTTGCAGCTATGTTATCAAGGATGACACCAAGCCCCACATACGAATGTGAGTTTGAACAGACTTAGAACCTGGGCGTCCAACCAAAGTGTGGATATTTTTACCCTCCTTGTGTTCCCCCATAGCTCCTTCCTCACAGGGGCTTTAGCTCCACTCTGGGGGAGAAGTGGTAGATTTCTCTGGGTGTATGTGGGAAGCTTTTCAAATATTCCTTCTATCTGGACATCCCATAGATGGTCCCATGGGGACAAATTCCCAGGACCCTTGGGTAATAGGTAAAGTGAGAGAGATAGAAAGACAGGGAGATTATAGTCTCCTTTGACAGAAAGAGAGAGAGAGAGATGTTAGGCTCCTTTGAAAGAGGGAGAGTGTGATGCTAGGCTTCTTAGGGAGAGAGAGAAAGGGTGAGATGCTAGAATTCTTGTAGAGAGAGAGAGAGAGATATGCTAGGCTTCTTTGAGAGAGAGAGGGGGGAGAGAGATGCTAGTCTACTTTGAGAGAGAGAGTGGGCATTGTAGGCTCCTTTGAGATAGAGAGTGAGAGAGAGAGGGATTCTAGGCTCCTTTGAGAGAAAGAGAGATATACAGAGACAGAGAGATGATAGGCTCCTTTGAGAGAGAGAGAGAGAAGGAGAGAGATTATAGGCTCCTTTAAGAGAAAGAGAGATATACAGAGACAGAAAGATGCTATGCTTCGAGAGAGAGAGGGATGCTAGTCTCCTTTGAAAGAGAGAGAGTTACATGCTAGTCTCCTTTCACAGAGAGAGAAACAGAGAGAGATGGACAGAGAGAGAGATGATAGGCTCTTTTGTGAGAGAGAGAGAGAGAGGGATAATAGGCCACTCTGGGAGAGAGAGAGGGGGGTTGAGAGATTCTAGGCTCCTTAGAGAGAAAGAGAGATATACAGAGACAGAGAGATGCTAGGCTCCTTTGAGTGTGATGCTAGGCTCATTAAAGAGAGAGACAGAGGGACAGTGAAGAGAGAGTATCTAGACTAATTTGAGAGAGAGAGAGAGATGCTAGGCTAATTAGAGGGAGAGAGACAGACAGAGATGCTATGCAACTCTTAGAGAGAGATTCTTGACTACTGTGAGAAAGAGAGAGAGATGCTAGGCACCTTTGAGAGAAAGAGATAGATGCTAGGATGATTTGAGAAAGAGAGAGAGATACTAGACTCATTTGAGAGAGAGAGAGGGAGATACATGCTAGACTCCTTAGAGAGAGATAGACAGAGAGAGACTGAGAGATGTTAGGCCCCTTTGTGAGAAGGAGAGAGAGAAAGACAGGGAGTTGCTAGGCTCCTTTGGGAGAGACAGAGAGAGAGATGCTTGGCTTCTTTGAGAGAGAGAGGGAGAGATATTCTAGGCTACTTTGAGAAAAAGAGAGATATACAGTAACAGAGATATGCTAGGCTCCTTGGAGAGAGAGAGACATGCTCGGCTCCTTTGAATGAGAGAGATAAAGGGATACATGCAAGGCTCCGTTGAGAGACACAGAGAGAGAGTGAGGGATGCTAGGCTCCTTTGAGAGAAAGAGAGAAAAAAGGCGGAGATTCTAGTCTCCTTTGAGAAAAAGAGAGATAGTGAGACAGAGAGATGGTAAGCTCTTTTGAGAGAGAGAGAGTGTGATGCTAGGCTTCTTAGTGAGAGAGAGAAAGGGAGAGATGCTAGAATCCTTTGAGAGATAGAGAGAGATGCTTGTCTCCTTTGAAAGAGAGCGAGTGTGATGGTAGGTTTCTTAGCGAGAGGGAGAAAGATAGAGATCCTAGAATCCCTTTAGAGAGAGAGAGAAAGGCATGCTAGTACACTTTGTGGGGGAGGGAGTGAGAGGTAGAGACGATTTGCTCCTTGGAGAGAGAGAGAGTGAGATGGTTGACACTGTTGAGAGCGAGAGAGAGAGAGGGAGAGAAATGCTAAGCTGCTTCGAGACAAAGAGAGAGGAAGAGATAGAGATATGCTAGGCTACTTTGAGAGAGAGGGAGGGAGAGATATGCTAGGCTCCTTAGAGAGAGAAAGAGGGATAGATATGCTAGGCTTCTTTGAGAGAGAGAGAGAGAGAGACCTGGAGAGACAGAGAGAGAGATTCTAGGCTCCTTTTAGAGAAAGAAAGATATACAGAGACAGAGAGACTCCAGGCTACTTTGATAGAGAGAGTGATGCTAGACTCCTTTGAATGAGAGACAGAGAGAGATACATGCTAGGTTCCGTTGGGAGAGAGAGAGACAGACAGAGTGAGATGAAAGACTCGTTAGAGAGAGGGAGATAGAGTGAGGGATGCTCGGCTCTTTTGAGAGAAAGAGGGAGATAGTAAGACAGGGAGATTGCAGGCTCCTTTGAGAGAGAGAGAGAGAGAGAGATGCAAAGCTTCTTGAGAGAGAGGGAGAGAGAGAGATGCTTGGCTCCATTGAGAGAGAGAGATGCTAAGCTCCTTTGAGAGACAGAGAGAGAGAGATGCTACTCTACTTTGAGAGTGAGAGACATAGGGATGCTAGACTCCTTTCAGAGAGAGAGAGAGAGTTATATATGCAAGGATTCTTTGAGAGAGGCAGAGTGAGGGAGAGTGATTCTAGTCTCCTTTGAGAGAAAGAGAGAGAGGTAGAAAGAGAGATGCTAGGCAGATTTGAATGAGAAAGAGTGTGATGCAAGGTCTCTTACGGAGACAGAGAAAGTGAGATGCTAATATCCTTTGATATATATATATATATTTATATATACGTATATATACTATACTTCTTTGAGAGAGACAGAGAGAGAGGGAAAGAGATGCTATTCTACTTTAATAGAGAGAGAGAGAGGGCTGGTAGGCTCCTTTGAGATAGAGATAGAGAGAGATGATACGCTTCTTTGAGAGAGAGAGTGAGAGAGAGAGTGTCTAGTCTGCTTTGGGAGGAAGGAGAGAGATGTAGACGGATAGATATTAGGCTCCTTTGAAAGACAGACAGTGTGATGCTAGGCTTCTTAGGGAGAGAGAGAAAGAGAGTGATGCTAGAATCCTTTGAGAGAGAGAGAGAGATGCTAGGCTTCTTTGAGAGAGAGAGAGTCAGAGTGAGACAGAGAGATAGAGATTCTATTTTCCTTTGAGAGAGTGAGAGCAATACACGCTGGCTCCTTGAGAGAGAGAGATAAAAGGAGAGAGAGAGAGAGAGAGAGAAGATAGGCTCCTTTGAGAGAGAGAGAGGTTGAGGGATGCTAGGCTCCTTTGAGAGAAAGAGAGAGAGATAGAAAGACGGAGATTCTAGTCTCTTTGAGAGAAAGAGGGAGAGATAGAGAGATGTTAGGCTCATTTGAAAGAGGGAGAGTGTGGTGCTAGGATTCTTAGGGAGAGATAGAATTTGAGCGATGCTAGAATCCTTAGAGAGAGAGAGAGAGATGCTAGGCTTCTCTGAGAGAGAGACAGAGTGAGACAGAGAGATAGAGATTCTGGGTTCCTTTGAGTGAGGGAGAGCAATACACGCTGGCTCTTTGAGAGAGAGATAAACAGAGAAACAGAGAGGATATAGGCTCCTTTGAGAGAGAGATGCTAGGACTCTTTGAGAGAATTAAGTAAAGAGAAAAAGTATGCAATTATACTGACTTTTATAATTACCTATAGAAGTACATTTACCAGTGTTTTCTGTTTGTTTGGATTCAGATAGCTGTCTCATTTAATTTAATTTTTAGTCTGAAGAAATTCCTGTAGCATTTATTTTCATTGTGTAGGTGTAATTCACATGTCATACAATTCATCCCCTTAAAATACACAATAGAGTGGTGGCTGGTATATTCACAGAGCTGTGCCACCATTGCTACCATCAATTTTCAGATATTTTCATTATGACACAAGGGAGAACTGTCCCTAGCCGTAGGTAATCACGAATCTACTTTCCGTCCTGTAGGCTCGGCTCTTCTGGACATTTCCTATAAGTGAGGATCATACAATGTGTGATTCTTTGTGTTTTCCTCCAGTTAGCATGAAAACTTAGGGTTTCACCCATGTTGTGTGTATCAGGACTTCATATTTCTCATGGCTGTATAATTCTCTCCCTTTAGTGTTCCTTGTAAGACATGTCAGCTAGCAACAAGTTTCCTCAGTTTTTATTTACCTAAGGATGTCTTTTTTCACCTTCATCTGTGAAAGGTAATTTGCTAGATATAAGACTCTTGTTTGAGTTTTTACTTCCAGCAATGAGAACATGTTGTCCCCACTGCCTTCCAACTGCTATCATGTCTGATGAGAAGTCAGCTGTTAACCTTACTGGAGTGTACATGTATATCACGTTATTTTTCTCTTTTTGCCTTCAAGATCTTTATCTTTGGCTTTCGGTATTTTGCCTATGATGTGCCCAGATGGAGAGCTCTTTGTGTTTATGCTCCTTGGAATGTGTAGAGTTTCTTGGATGGATGTATTGTATTTTGGTCACATTTTGGGAATTTTCTGCCATTAAATACTTTAAATATTTTTCTGTTCCTTTCTCCAATCCTGCTTGTATTCGCATTGCACGTGTGGCTGCACTTATTGATGCCCCACATTTCTCTGTGGCTCTTCGTTTTCTTTCATTCACTAATTTTTCCCTCTGTTCTGCAAAATCCATAATCTCCATGGATCTCGCTTTAAGTTGGCTGCTGCTTACTTCTGCCAGCTCAAATCTACATTTTGGTTATGGTTCTTAACTCCAAGATTTCCATTTGGTTCTAAAAAAATACAATTTCTGCCTCTCAATAGTATACTCTCTTTGATGAGCTTTTTTCACTGTACCTTCCTTTAGCTCTTTACGTATGAGAGCTGTGAGGAAAGGTACCCACTTTGTCCCTGCCTGCACCTCCCAGGAGTAGAGCACTCCAAGTAGAGCTTCTGATACACAGTGCATGGGTTTGGTAGGTAAGGTTACAAGTCATGCCTCAGATGCCACAAACTCGCTATTCTTACCGACAAATACTCAGTTGTCCTGAATGAATATTTCTTAAAATGCTGTATACCTTTAGGATAACTTCTAGAGACTTTAACTGCTTTAAAAATAATTTTTACCTGTTCCTTTGTTGATCTACAATTTGTCTTTCAAGAAGTCCCAGTCCTCTTCCACATGATTTTTTAACAATATTTGTTGTGGCTAGAAGAGTTAACATAAGACCTACCGTCTACCAGATGTGTTTTTTAGTGTTTAATGTAGTATTGTTGGCAGTGCCGTACAGCAGATCTCCAGAGTTTATTCATCTTCCTTAACTGAGACTTTACACTCCTTGTTTAGTAACTCCGCATTTCCCATGACCCTAACCCTGGCCAACACCATTCCACCATTTGGTTATATGGATTTGACTACTTTAGATACTACATGTTAAGTGTATTCATGCAGTATTTCTCTTTCTGTGACTGGCTTGTTTCATTTAATGTTCTCAAGGGGTTCATCCATGTTGTTGCATATTGCAAAATTTCCTTTCTTCAAGGCTAAATTGGATTCCATTGTATGTCTAAACCACATATTCTTTCCATATTCATATGTCGATGGGCATCTTGGTTGTTACCACCTCTTAGCTATTCAGAATCACGTTGCAGTGAACAATGGAGTGCGGGTGTCTCGTTGAGAGCCAGATTTTAGTCCTTTTGAGTCAATACCCACAAGTGTGGTTGCTGGATCATACGGTAGTTCTGTTGTTAGTGTTCTGAGGGAGCTCCCGTCCTTGCAAGCTTGGAAAACCTGCTTTCAGCTGCTCTACCAAAGCAGGTAAAAGGGGATCCTGCATCACTTCCAGTCAGTGTTCTTGATGCTTTCTGTTGTGCGTTTTCTAGATCAACTGGATGACACTTCTTGCAGCTATGTTATCAAGGATGACACCAAGCCCCACATACGAATGTGAGTTTGAACAGACTTAGAACCTGGGCGTCCAACCAAAGTGTGGATATTTTTACCCTCCTTGTGTTCCCCCATAGCTCCTTCCTCACAGGGGCTTTAGCTCCACTCTGGGGGAGAAGTGGTAGATTTCTCTGGGTGTATGTGGGAAGCTTTTCCAATATTCCTTCTATCTGGACATCCCATAGATGGTCCCATGGGGACAAATTCCCAGGACCCTTGGGTAATAGGTAAAGTGAGAGAGATAGAAAGACAGGGAGATTATAGTCTCCTTTGACAGAAAGAGAGAGAGAGAGATGTTAGGCTCCTTTGAAAGAGGGAGAGTGTGATGCTAGGCTTCTTAGGGAGAGAGAGAAAGGGTGAGATGCTAGAATTCTTGTAGAGAGAGAGAGAGAGATATGCTAGGCTTCTTTGAGAGAGAGAGGGGGGAGAGAGATGCTAGTCTACTTTGAGAGAGAGAGTGGGCATTGTAGGCTCCTTTGAGATAGAGAGTGAGAGAGAGAGGGATTCTAGGCTCCTTTGAGAGAAAGAGAGATATACAGAGACAGAGAGATGATAGGCTCCTTTGAGAGAGAGAGAGAGAAGGAGAGAGATTATAGGCTCCTTTAAGAGAAAGAGAGGTATACAGAGACAGAAAGATGCTATGCTTCGAGAGAGAGAGGGATGCTAGTCTCCTTTGAAAGAGAGAGAGTTACATGCTAGTCTCCTTTCACAGAGAGAGAAACAGAGAGAGATGGACAGAGAGAGAGATGATAGGCTCTTTTGTGAGAGAGAGAGAGAGAGGGATAATAGGCCACTCTGGGAGAGAGAGAGGGGGGTTGAGAGATTCTTGGCTCCTTAGAGAGAAAGAGAGATATACAGAGACAGAGAGATGCTAGGCTCCTTTGAGTGTGATGCTAGGCTCATTAAAGAGAGAGACAGAGGGACAGTGAAGAGAGAGTATCTAGACTAATATGAGAGAGAGAGAGAGATGCTAGGCTAATTAGAGGGAGAGAGACAGACAGAGATGCTATGCAACTCTTAGAGAGAGATTCTTGACTACTGTGAGAAAGAGAGAGAGATGCTAGGCACCTTTGAGAGAAAGAGATAGATGCTAGGATGATTTGAGAAAGAGAGAGAGATACTAGACTCATTTGAGAGAGAGAGAGGGAGATACATGCTAGACTCCTTAGAGAGAGATAGACAGAGAGAGACTGAGAGATGTTAGGCCCCTTTGTGAGAAGGAGAGAGAGAAAGACAGGGAGTTGCTAGGCTCCTTTGGGAGAGACAGAGAGAGAGATGCTTGGCTTCTTTGAGAGAGAGAGGGAGAGATATTCTAGGCTACTTTGAGAAAAAGAGAGATATACAGTAACAGAGATATGCTAGGCTCCTTGGAGAGAGAGAGACATGCTCGGCTCCTTTGAATGAGAGAGATAAAGGGATACATGCAAGGCTCCGTTGAGAGACACAGAGAGAGAGTGAGGGATGCTAGGCTCCTTTGAGAGAAAGAGAGAAAAAAGGCGGAGATTCTAGTCTCCTTTGAGAAAAAGAGAGATAGTGAGACAGAGAGATGGTAAGCTCTTTTGAGAGAGAGTGTGATGCTAGGCTTCTTAGTGAGAGAGAGAAAGGGAGAGATGCTAGAATCCTTTGAGAGATAGAGAGAGATGCTTGTCTCCTTTGAAAGAGAGCGAGTGTGATGATAGGTTTCTTAGCGAGAGGGAGAAAGATAGAGATCCTAGAATCCCTTTAGAGAGAGAGAGAAAGGCATGCTAGTACACTTTGTGGGGGAGGGAGTGAGAGGTAGAGACGATTTGCTCCTTGGAGAGAGAGAGAGTGAGATGGTTGACACTGTTGAGAGCGAGAGAGAGAGAGGGAGAGAAATGCTAAGCTGCTTCGAGACAAAGAGAGAGGGAGAGATAGAGATATGCTAGGCTACTTTGAGAGAGAGGGAGGGAGAGATATGCTAGGCTCCTTAGAGAGAGAAAGAGGGATAGATATGCTAGGCTTCTTTGAGAGAGAGAGAGAGACCTGGAGAGACAGAGAGAGAGATTCTAGGCTCCATTTAGAGAAAGAAAGATATACAGAGACAGAGAGACTCCAGGCTACTTTGATAGAGAGAGTGATGCTAGACTCCTTTGAATGAGAGACAGAGAGAGATACATGCTAGGTTCCGTTGGGAGAGAGAGAGACAGACAGAGTGAGATGAAAGACTCGTTAGAGAGAGGGAGATAGAGTGAGGGATGCTCGGCTCTTTTGAGAGAAAGAGGGAGATAGTAAGACAGGGAGATTGCAGGCTCCTTTGAGAGAGAGAGAGAGAGAGAGATGCAAAGCTTCTTGAGAGAGAGGGAGAGAGAGAGATGCTTGGCTCCATTGAGAGAGAGAGATGCTAAGCTCCTTTGAGAGACAGAGAGAGAGAGATGCTACTCTACTTTGAGAGTGAGAGACATAGGGATGCTAGACTCCTTTCAGAGAGAGAGAGAGTTATATATGCAAGGATTCTTTGAGAGAGGCAGAGTGAGGGAGAGTGATTCTAGTCTCCTTTGAGAGAAAGAGAGAGAGGTAGAAAGAGAGATGCTAGGCAGATTTGAAAGAGAAAGAGTGTGATGCAAGGTCTCTTACGGAGACAGAGAAAGTGAGATGCTAATATCCTTTGATATATATAGATATATTTATATATACGTATATATACTATACTTCTTTGAGAGAGAAAGAGAGAGAGGGAAAGAGATGCTATTCTACTTTAATAGAGAGAGAGAGAGGGCTGGTAGGCTCCTTTGAGATAGAGAGAGAGAGAGATGATACGCTTCTTTGAGAGAGAGAGTGAGAGAGAGAGTGTCTAGTCTGCTTTGGGAGGAAGGAGAGAGATGTAGACGGATAGATATTAGGCTCCTTTGAAAGACAGACAGTGTGATGCTAGGCTTCTTAGGGAGAGAGAGAAAGAGAGTGATGCTAGAATCCTTTGAGAGAGAGAGAGAGATGCTAGGCTTCTTTGAGAGAGAGAGAGTCAGAGTGAGACAGAGAGATAGAGATTCTATTTTCCTTTGAGAGAGTGAGAGCAATACACGCTGGCTCCTTGAGAGAGAGAGATAAAAGGAGAGAGAGAGAGAGAGAAGATAGGCTCCTTTGAGAGAGAGAGAGGTTGAGGGATGCTAGGCTCCTTTGAGAGAAAGAGAGAGAGATAGAAAGACGGAGATTCTAGTCTCTTTGAGAGAAAGAGGGAGAGATAGAGAGATGTTAGGCTCATTTGAAAGAGGGAGAGTGTGGTGCTAGGCTTCTTAGGGAGAGATAGAATTTGAGCGATGCTAGAATCCTTAGAGAGAGAGAGAGAGATGCTAGGCTTCTCTGAGAGAGAGACAGAGTGAGACAGAGAGATAGAGATTCTGGGTTCCTTTGAGTGAGGGAGAGCAATACACGCTGGCTCTTTGAGAGAGAGATAAACAGAGAGACAGAGAGGATATAGGCTCGTTTGAGAGAGAGATGCTAGGACTCTTTGAGAGAATTAAGTAAAGAGAAAAAGTATGCAATTATACTGACTTTTATAATTACCTATAGAAGTACATTTACCAGTGTTTTCTGTTTGTTTGGATTCAGATAGCTGTCTCATTTAATTTAATTTTCAGTCTGAAGAAATTCCTGTAGCATTTATTTTCATTGTGTAGGTGTAATTCACATGTCATACAATTCATCCCCTTAAAATACACAATAGAGTGGTGGCTGGTATATTCACAGAGCTGTGCCACCATTGCTACCATCAATTTTCAGATATTTTCATTATGACACAAGGGAGAACTGTCCCTAGCCGTAGGTAATCACGAATCTACTTTCCGTCCTGTAGGCTCGGCTCTTCTGGACATTTCCTATAAGTGAGGATCATACAATGTGTGATTCTTTGTGTTTTCCTCCAGTTAGCATGAAAACTTAGGGTTTCACCCATGTTGTGTGTATCAGGACTTCATATTTCTCATGGCTGTATAATTCTCTCCCTTTAGTGTTCCTTGTAAGACATGTCAGCTAGCAACAAGTTTCCTCAGTTTTTATTTACCTAAGGATGTCTTTTTTCACCTTCATCTGTGAAAGGTAATTTGCTAGATATAAGACTCTTGTTTGAGTTTTTACTTCCAGCAATGAGAACATGTTGTCCCCACTGCCTTCCAACTGCTATCATGTCTGATGAGAAGTCAGCTGTTAACCTTACTGGAGTGTACATGTATATCACGTTATTTTTCTCTTTTTGCCTTCAAGATCTTTATCTTTGGCTTTCGGTATTTTGCCTATGATGTGCCCAGATGGAGAGCTCTTTGTGTTTATGCTCCTTGGAATTTGTAGAGTTTCTTGGATGGATGTATTGTATTTTGGTCACATTTTGGGAATTTTCTGCCATTAAATACTTTAAATATTTTTCTGTTCCTTTCTCCAATCCTGCTTGTATTCGCATTGCACGTGTGGCTGCACTTATTGATGCCCCACATTTCTCTGTGGCTCTTCGTTTTCTTTCATTCACTAATTTTTCCCTCTGTTCTGCAAAATCCATAATCTCCATGGATCTCGCTTTAAGTTGGCTGCTGCTTACTTCTGCCAGCTCAAATCTACATTTTGGTTATGGTTCTTAACTCCAAGATTTCCATTTGGTTCTAAAAAAATACAATTTCTGCCTCTCAATAGTATACTCTCTTTGATGAGCTTTTTTCACTGTACCTTCCTTTAGCTCTTTACGTATGAGAGCTGTGAGGAAAGGTACCCACTTTGTCCCTGCCTGCACCTCCCAGGAGTAGAGCACTCCAAGTAGAGCTTCTGATACACAGTGCATGGGTTTGGTAGGTAAGGTTACAAGTCATGCCTCAGATGCCACAAACTCGCTATTCTTACCGACAAATACTCAGTTGTCCTGAATGAATATTTCTTAAAATGCTGTATACCTTTAGGATAACTTCTAGAGACTTTAACTGCTTTAAAAATAATTTTTACCTGTTCCTTTGTTGATCTACAATTTGTCTTTCAAGAAGTCCCAGTCCTCTTCCACATGATTTTTTAACAATATTTGTTGTGGCTAGAAGAGTTAACATAAGACCTACCGTCTACCAGATGTGTTTTTTAGTGTTTAATGTAGTATTGTTGGCAGTGCCGTACAGCAGATCTCCAGAGTTTATTCATCTTCCTTAACTGAGACTTTACACTCCTTGTTTAGTAACTCCGCATTTCCCATGACCCTAACCCTGGCCAACACCATTCCACCATTTGGTTATATGGATTTGACTACTTTAGATACTACATGTTAAGTGTATTCATGCAGTATTTCTCTTTCTGTGACTGGCTTGTTTCATTTAATGTTCTCAAGGGGTTCATCCATGTTGTTGCATATTGCAAAATTTCCTTTCTTCAAGGCTAAATTGGATTCCATTGTATGTCTAAACCACATATTCTTTCCATATTCATATGTCGATGGGCATCTTGGTTGTTACCACCTCTTAGCTATTCAGAATCACGTTGCAGTGAACAATGGAGTGCGGGTGTCTCGTTGAGAGCCAGATTTTAGTCCTTTTGAGTCAATACCCACAAGTGTGGTTGCTGGATCATACGGTAGTTCTGTTGTTAGTGTTCTGAGGGAGCTCCCGTCCTTGCAAGCTTGGAAAACCTGCTTTCAGCTGCTCTACCAAAGCAGGTAAAAGGGGATCCTGCATCACTTCCAGTCAGTGTTCTTGATGCTTTCTGTTGTGCGTTTTCTAGATCAACTGGATGACACTTCTTGCAGCTATGTTATCAAGGATGACACCAAGCCCCACATACGAATGTGAGTTTGAACAGACTTAGAACCTGGGCGTCCAACCAAAGTGTGGATATTTTTACCCTCCTTGTGTTCCCCCATAGCTCCTTCCTCACAGGGGCTTTAGCTCCACTCTGGGGGAGAAGTGGTAGATTTCTCTGGGTGTATGTGGGAAGCTTTTCAAATATTCCTTCTATCTGGACATCCCATAGATGGTCCCATGGGGACAAATTCCCAGGACCCTTGGGTAATAGGTAAAGTGAGAGAGATAGAAAGACAGGGAGATTATAGTCTCCTTTGACAGAAAGAGAGAGAGAGAGATGTTAGGCTCCTTTGAAAGAGGGAGAGTGTGATGCTAGGCTTCTTAGGGAGAGAGAGAAAGGGTGAGATGCTAGAATTCTTGTAGAGAGAGAGAGAGAGAGATATGCTAGGCTTCTTTGAGAGAGAGAGGGGGGAGAGAGATGCTAGTCTACTTTGAGAGAGAGAGTGGGCATTGTAGGCTCCTTTGAGATAGAGAGTGAGAGAGAGAGGGATTCTAGGCTCCTTTGAGAGAAAGAGAGATATACAGAGACAGAGAGATGATAGGCTCCTTTGAGAGAGAGAGAGAGAAGGAGAGAGATTATAGGCTCCTTTAAGAGAAAGAGAGATATACAGAGACAGAAAGATGCTATGCTTCGAGAGAGAGAGGGATGCTAGTCTCCTTTGAAAGAGAGAGAGTTACATGCTAGTCTCCTTTCACAGAGAGAGAAACAGAGAGAGATGGACAGAGAGAGAGATGATAGGCTCTTTTGTGAGAGAGAGAGAGAGAGAGAGGGATAATAGGCCACTCTGGGAGAGAGAGAGGGGGGTTGAGAGATTCTAGGCTCCTTAGAGAGAAAGAGAGATATACAGAGACAGAGAGATGCTAGGCTCCTTTGAGTGTGATGCTAGGCTCATTAAAGAGAGAGACAGAGGGACAGTGAAGAGAGAGTATCTAGACTAATTTGAGAGAGAGAGAGAGATGCTAGGCTAATTAGAGGGAGAGAGACAGACAGAGATGCTATGCAACTCTTAGAGAGAGATTCTTGACTACTGTGAGAAAGAGAGAGAGATGCTAGGCACCTTTGAGAGAAAGAGATAGATGCTAGGATGATTTGAGAAAGAGAGAGAGATACTAGACTCATTTGAGAGAGAGAGAGGGAGATACATGCTAGACTCCTTAGAGAGAGATAGACAGAGAGAGACTGAGAGATGTTAGGCCCCTTTGTGAGAAGGAGAGAGAGAAAGACAGGGAGTTGCTAGGCTCCTTTGGGAGAGACAGAGAGAGAGATGCTTGGCTTCTTTGAGAGAGAGAGGGAGAGATATTCTAGGCTACTTTGAGAAAAAGAGAGATATACAGTAACAGAGATATGCTAGGCTCCTTGGAGAGAGAGAGACATGCTCGGCTCCTTTGAATGAGAGAGATAAAGGGATACATGCAAGGCTCCGTTGAGAGACACAGAGAGAGAGTGAGGGATGCTAGGCTCCTTTGAGAGAAAGAGAGAAAAAAGGCGGAGATTCTAGTCTCCTTTGAGAAAAAGAGAGATAGTGAGACAGAGAGATGGTAAGCTCTTTTGAGAGAGAGAGTGTGATGCTAGGCTTCTTAGTGAGAGAGAGAAAGGGAGAGATGCTAGAATCCTTTGAGAGATAGAGAGAGATGCTTGTCTCCTTTGAAAGAGAGCGAGTGTGATGGTAGGTTTCTTAGCGAGAGGGAGAAAGATAGAGATCCTAGAATCCCTTTAGAGAGAGAGAGAAAGGCATGCTAGTACACTTTGTGGGGGAGGGAGTGAGAGGTAGAGACGATTTGCTCCTTGGAGAGAGAGAGAGTGAGATGGTTGACACTGTTGAGAGCGAGAGAGAGAGAGGGAGAGAAATGCTAAGCTGCTTCGAGACAAAGAGAGAGGGAGAGATAGAGATATGCTAGGCTACTTTGAGAGAGAGGGAGGGAGAGATATGCTAGGCTCCTTAGAGAGAGAAAGAGGGATAGATATGCTAGGCTTCTTTGAGAGAGAGAGAGAGAGAGACCTGGAGAGACAGAGAGAGAGATTCTAGGCTCCTTTTAGAGAAAGAAAGATATACAGAGACAGAGAGACTCCAGGCTACTTTGATAGAGAGAGTGATGCTAGACTCCTTTGAATGAGAGACAGAGAGAGATACATGCTAGGTTCCGTTGGGAGAGAGAGAGACAGACAGAGTGAGATGAAAGACTCGTTAGAGAGAGGGAGATAGAGTGAGGGATGCTCGGCTCTTTTGAGAGAAAGAGGGAGATAGTAAGACAGGGAGATTGCAGGCTCCTTTGAGAGAGAGAGAGAGAGAGAGATGCAAAGCTTCTTGAGAGAGAGGGAGAGAGAGAGATGCTTGGCTCCATTGAGAGAGAGAGATGCTAAGCTCCTTTGAGAGACAGAGAGAGAGAGATGCTACTCTACTTTGAGAGTGAGAGACATAGGGATGCTAGACTCCTTTCAGAGAGAGAGAGAGTTATATATGCAAGGATTCTTTGAGAGAGGCAGAGTGAGGGAGAGTGATTCTAGTCTAATTTGAGAGAAAGAGAGAGAGGTAGAAAGAGAGATGCTAGGCAGATTTGAAAGAGAAAGAGTGTGATGCAAGGTCTCTTACGGAGACAGAGAAAGTGAGATGCTAATATCCTTTGATATATATAGATATATTTATATATATGTATATATACTATACTTCGTTGAGAGAGACAGAGAGAGAGGGAAAGAGATGCTATTCTACTTTAATAGAGAGAGAGAGAGGGCTGGTAGGCTCCTTTGAGATAGAGAGAGAGAGAGATGATACGCTTCTTTGAGAGAGAGAGTGAGAGAGAGAGTGTCTAGTCTGCTTTGGGAGGAAGGAGAGAGATGTAGACGGATAGATATTAGGCTCCTTTGAAAGACAGACAGTGTGATGCTAGGCTTCTTAGGGAGAGAGAGAAAGAGAGTGATGCTAGAATCCTTTGAGAGAGAGAGAGATGCTAGGCTTCTTTGAGAGAGAGAGAGTCAGAGTGAGACAGAGAGATAGAGATTCTATTTTCCTTTGAGAGAGTGAGAGCAATACACGCTGGCTCCTTGAGAGAGAGAGATAAAAGGAGAGAGAGAGAGAGAGAAGATAGGCTCCTTTGAGAGAGAGAGAGGTTGAGGGATGCTAGGCTCCTTTGAGAGAAAGAGAGAGAGATAGAAAGACGGAGATTCTAGTCTCTTTGAGAGAAAGAGGGAGAGATAGAGAGATGTTAGGCTCATTTGAAAGAGGGAGAGTGTGGTGCTAGGCTTCTTAGGGAGAGATAGAATTTGAGCGATGCTAGAATCCTTAGAGAGAGAGAGAGAGATGCTAGGCTTCTCTGAGAGAGAGACAGAGTGAGACAGAGAGATAGAGATTCTGGGTTCCTTTGAGTGAGGGAGAGCAATACACGCTGGCTCTTTGAGAGAGAGATAAACAGAGAGACAGAGAGGATATAGGCTCCTTTGTGAGAGAGATGCTAGGACTCTTTGAGAGAATTAAGTAAAGAGAAAAAGTATGCAATTATACTGACTTTTATAATTACCTATAGAAGTACATTTACCAGTGTTTTCTGTTTGTTTGGATTCAGATAGCTGTCTCATTTAATTTAATTTTCAGTCTGAAGAAATTCCTGTAGCATTTATTTTCATTGTGTAGGTGTAATTCACATGTCATACAATTCATCCCCTTAAAATACACAATAGAGTGGTGGCTGGTATATTCACAGAGCTGTGCCACCATTGCTACCATCAATTTTCAGATATTTTCATTATGACACAAGGGAGAACTGTCCCTAGCCGTAGGTAATCACGAATCTACTTTCCGTCCTGTAGGCTCGGCTCTTCTGGACATTTCCTATAAGTGAGGATCATACAATGTGTGATTCTTTGTGTTTTCCTCCAGTTAGCATGAAAACTTAGGGTTTCACCCATGTTGTGTGTATCAGGACTTCATATTTCTCATGGCTGTATAATTCTCTCCCTTTAGTGTTCCTTGTAAGACATGTCAGCTAGCAACAAGTTTCCTCAGTTTTTATTTACCTAAGGATGTCTTTTTTCACCTTCATCTGTGAAAGGTAATTTGCTAGATATAAGACTCTTGTTTGAGTTTTTACTTCCAGCAATGAGAACATGTTGTCCCCACTGCCTTCCAACTGCTATCATGTCTGATGAGAAGTCAGCTGTTAACCTTACTGGAGTGTACATGTATATCACGTTATTTTTCTCTTTTTGCCTTCAAGATCTTTATCTTTGGCTTTCGGTATTTTGCCTATGATATGCCCAGATGGAGAGCTCTTTGTGTTTATGCTCCTTGGAATTTGTAGAGTTTCTTGGATGGATGTATTGTATTTTGGTCACATTTTGGGAATTTTCTGCCATTAAATACTTTAAATATTTTTCTGTTCCTTTCTCCAATCCTGCTTGTATTCGCATTGCACGTGTGGCTGCACTTATTGATGCCCCACATTTCTCTGTGGCTCTTCGTTTTCTTTCATTCACTAATTTTTCCCTCTGTTCTGCAAAATCCATAATCTCCATGGATCTCGCTTTAAGTTGGCTGCTGCTTACTTCTGCCAGCTCAAATCTACATTTTGGTTATGGTTCTTAACTCCAAGATTTCCATTTGGTTCTAAAAAAATACAATTTCTGCCTCTCAATAGTATACTCTCTTTGATGAGCTTTTTTCACTGTACCTTCCTTTAGCTCTTTACGTATGAGAGCTGTGAGGAAAGGTACCCACTTTGTCCCTGCCTGCACCTCCCAGGAGTAGAGCACTCCAAGTAGAGCTTCTGATACACAGTGCATGGGTTTGGTAGGTAAGGTTACAAGTCATGCCTCAGATGCCACAAACTCGCTATTCTTACCGACAAATACTCAGTTGTCCTGAATGAATATTTCTTAAAATGCTGTATACCTTTAGGATAACTTCTAGAGACTTTAACTGCTTTAAAAATAATTTTTACCTGTTCCTTTGTTGATCTACAATTTGTCTTTCAAGAAGTCCCAGTCCTCTTCCACATGATTTTTTAACAATATTTGTTGTGGCTAGAAGAGTTAACATAAGACCTACCGTCTACCAGATGTGTTTTTTAGTGTTTAATGTAGTATTGTTGGCAGTGCCGTACAGCAGATCTCCAGAGTTTATTCATCTTCCTTAACTGAGACTTTACACTCCTTGTTTAGTAACTCCGCATTTCCCATGACCCTAACCCTGGCCAACACCATTCCACCATTTGGTTATATGGATTTGACTACTTTAGATACTACATGTTAAGTGTATTCATGCAGTATTTCTCTTTCTGTGACTGGCTTGTTTCATTTAATGTTCTCAAGGGGTTCATCCATGTTGTTGCATATTGCAAAATTTCCTTTCTTCAAGGCTAAATTGGATTCCATTGTATGTCTAAACCACATATTCTTTCCATATTCATATGTCGATGGGCATCTTGGTTGTTACCACCTCTTAGCTATTCAGAATCACGTTGCAGTGAACAATGGAGTGCGGGTGTCTCGTTGAGAGCCAGATTTTAGTCCTTTTGAGTCAATACCCACAAGTGTGGTTGCTGGATCATACGGTAGTTCTGTTGTTAGTGTTCTGAGGGAGCTCCCGTCCTTGCAAGCTTGGAAAACCTGCTTTCAGCTGCTCTACCAAAGCAGGTAAAAGGGGATCCTGCATCACTTCCAGTCAGTGTTCTTGATGCTTTCTGTTGTGCGTTTTCTAGATCAACTGGATGACACTTCTTGCAGCTATGTTATCAAGGATGACACCAAGCCCCACATACGAATGTGAGTTTGAACAGACTTAGAACCTGGGCGTCCAACCAAAGTGTGGATATTTTTACCCTCCTTGTGTTCCCCCATAGCTCCTTCCTCACAGGGGCTTTAGCTCCACTCTGGGGGAGAAGTGGTAGATTTCTCTGGGTGTATGTGGGAAGCTTTTCAAATATTCCTTCTATCTGGACATCCCATAGATGGTCCCATGGGGACAAATTCCCAGGACCCTTGGGTAATAGGTAAAGTGAGAGAGATAGAAAGACAGGGAGATTATAGTCTCCTTTGACAGAAAGAGAGAGAGAGAGATGTTAGGCTCCTTTGAAAGAGGGAGAGTGTGATGCTAGGCTTCTTAGGGAGAGAGAGAAAGGGTGAGATGCTAGAATTCTTGTAGAGAGAGAGAGAGAGAGATATGCTAGGCTTCTTTGAGAGAGAGAGGGGGGAGAGAGATGCTAGTCTACTTTGAGAGAGAGAGTGGGCATTGTAGGCTCCTTTGAGATAGAGAGTGAGAGAGAGAGGGATTCTAGGCTCCTTTGAGAGAAAGAGAGATATACAGAGACAGAGAGATGATAGGCTCCTTTGAGAGAGAGAGAGAGAAGGAGAGAGATTATAGGCTCCTTTAAGAGAAAGAGAGATATACAGAGACAGAAAGATGCTATGCTTCGAGAGAGAGAGGGATGCTAGTCTCCTTTGAAAGAGAGAGAGTTACATGCTAGTCTCCTTTCACAGAGAGAGAAACAGAGAGAGATGGACAGAGAGAGAGATGATAGGCTCTTTTGTGAGAGAGAGAGAGAGAGAGAGGGATAATAGGCCACTCTGGGAGAGAGAGAGGGGGTTTGAGAGATTCTAGGCTCCTTAGAGAGAAAGAGAGATATACAGAGACAGAGAGATGCTAGGCTCCTTTGAGTGTGATGCTAGGCTCATTAAAGAGAGAGACAGAGGGACAGTGAAGAGAGAGTATCTAGACTAATTTGAGAGAGAGAGAGAGATGCTAGGCTAATTAGAGGGAGAGAGACAGACAGAGATGCTATGCAACTCTTAGAGAGAGATTCTTGACTACTGTGAGAAAGAGAGAGAGATGCTAGGCACCTTTGAGAGAAAGAGATAGATGCTAGGATGATTTGAGAAAGAGAGAGAGATACTAGACTCATTTGAGAGAGAGAGAGGGAGATACATGCTAGACTCCTTAGAGAGAGATAGACAGAGAGAGACTGAGAGATGTTAGGCCCCTTTGTGAGAAGGAGAGAGAGAAAGACAGGGAGTTGCTAGGCTCCTTTGGGAGAGACAGAGAGAGAGATGCTTGGCTTCTTTGAGAGAGAGAGGGAGAGATATTCTAGGCTACTTTGAGAAAAAGAGAGATATACAGTAACAGAGATATGCTAGGCTCCTTGGAGAGAGAGAGACATGCTCGGCTCCTTTGAATGAGAGAGATAAAGGGATACATGCAAGGCTCCGTTGAGAGACACAGAGAGAGAGTGAGGGATGCTAGGCTCCTTTGAGAGAAAGAGAGAAAAAAGGCGGAGATTCTAGTCTCCTTTGAGAAAAAGAGAGATAGTGAGACAGAGAGATGGTAAGCTCTTTTGAGAGAGAGAGTGTGATGCTAGGCTTCTTAGTGAGAGAGAGAAAGGGAGAGATGCTAGAATCCTTTGAGAGATAGAGAGAGATGCTTGTCTCCTTTGAAAGAGAGCGAGTGTGATGGTAGGTTTCTTAGCGAGAGGGAGAAAGATAGAGATCCTAGAATCCCTTTAGAGAGAGAGAGAAAGGCATGCTAGTACACTTTGTGGGGGAGGGAGTGAGAGGTAGAGACGATTTGCTCCTTGGAGAGAGAGAGAGTGAGATGGTTGACACTGTTGAGAGCGAGAGAGAGAGAGGGAGAGAAATGCTAAGCTGCTTCGAGACAAAGAGAGAGGGAGAGATAGAGATATGCTAGGCTACTTTGAGAGAGAGGGAGGGAGAGATATGCTAGGCTCCTTAGAGAGAGAAAGAGGGATAGATATGCTAGGCTTCTTTGAGAGAGAGAGAGAGAGAGAGACCTGGAGAGACAGAGAGAGAGATTCTAGGCTCCTTTTAGAGAAAGAAAGATATACAGAGACAGAGAGACTCCAGGCTACTTTGATAGAGAGAGTGATGCTAGACTCCTTTGAATGAGAGACAGAGAGAGATACATGCTAGGTTCCGTTGGGAGAGAGAGAGACAGACAGAGTGAGATGAAAGACTCGTTAGAGAGAGGGAGATAGAGTGAGGGATGCTCGGCTCTTTTGAGAGAAAGAGGGAGATAGTAAGACAGGGAGATTGCAGGCTCCTTTGAGAGAGAGAGAGAGAGAGAGATGCAAAGCTTCTTGAGAGAGAGGGAGAGAGAGAGATGCTTGGCTCCATTGAGAGAGAGAGATGCTAAGCTCCTTTGAGAGACAGAGAGAGAGAGATGCTACTCTACTTTGAGAGTGAGAGACATAGGGATGCTAGACTCCTTTCAGAGAGAGAGAGAGTTATATATGCAAGGATTCTTTGAGAGAGGCAGAGTGAGGGAGAGTGATTCTAGTCTCCTTTGAGAGAAAGAGAGAGAGGTAGAAAGAGAGATGCTAGGCAGATTTGAAAGAGAAAGAGTGTGATGCAAGGTCTCTTACGGAGACAGAGAAAGTGAGATGCTAATATCCTTTGATATATATAGATATATTTATATATACGTATATATACTATACTTCTTTGAGAGAGACAGAGAGAGAGGGAAAGAGATGCTATTCTACTTTAATAGAGAGAGAGAGAGGGCTGGTAGGCTCCTTTGAGATAGAGATAGAGAGAGATGATACGCTTCTTTGAGAGAGAGAGTGAGAGAGAGAGTGTCTAGTCTGCTTTGGGAGGAAGGAGAGAGATGTAGACGGATAGATATTAGGCTCCTTTGAAAGACAGACAGTGTGATGCTAGGCTTCTTAGGGAGAGAGAGAAAGAGAGTGATGCTAGAATCCTTTGAGAGAGAGAGAGAGATGCTAGGCTTCTTTGAGAGAGAGAGAGTCAGAGTGAGACAGAGAGATAGAGATTCTATTTTCCTTTGAGAGAGTGAGAGCAATACACGCTGGCTCCTTGAGAGAGAGAGATAAAAGGAGAGAGAGAGAGAGAGAGAAGATAGGCTCCTTTGAGAGATAGAGAGGTTGAGGGATGCTAGGCTCCTTTGAGAGAAAGAGAGAGAGATAGAAAGACGGAGATTCTAGTCTCTTTGAGAGAAAGAGGGAGAGATAGAGAGATGTTAGGCTCATTTGAAAGAGGGAGAGTGTGGTGCTAGGCTTCTTAGGGAGAGATAGAATTTGAGCGATGCTAGAATCCTTAGAGAGAGAGAGAGAGATGCTAGGCTTCTCTGAGAGAGAGACAGAGTGAGACAGAGAGATAGAGATTCTGGGTTCCTTTGAGTGAGGGAGAGCAATACACGCTGGCTCTTTGAGAGAGAGATAAACAGAGAGACAGAGAGGATATAGGCTCCTTTGAGAGAGAGATGCTAGGACTCTTTGAGAGAATTAAGTAAAGAGAAAAAGTATGCAATTATACTGACTTTTATAATTACCTATAGAAGTACATTTACCAGTGTTTTCTGTTTGTTTGGATTCAGATAGCTGTCTCATTTAATTTAATTTTCAGTCTGAAGAAATTCCTGTAGCATTTATTTTCATTGTGTAGGTGTAATTCACATGTCATACAATTCATCCCCTTAAAATACACAATAGAGTGGTGGCTGGTATATTCACAGAGCTGTGCCACCATTGCTACCATCAATTTTCAGATATTTTCATTATGACACAAGGGAGAACTGTCCCTAGCCGTAGGTAATCACGAATCTACTTTCCGTCCTGTAGGCTCGGCTCTTCTGGACATTTCCTATAAGTGAGGATCATACAATGTGTGATTCTTTGTGTTTTCCTCCAGTTAGCATGAAAACTTAGGGTTTCACCCATGTTGTGTGTATCAGGACTTCATATTTCTCATGGCTGTATAATTCTCTCCCTTTAGTGTTCCTTGTAAGACATGTCAGCTAGCAACAAGTTTCCTCAGTTTTTATTTACCTAAGGATGTCTTTTTTCACCTTCATCTGTGAAAGGTAATTTGCTAGATATAAGACTCTTGTTTGAGTTTTTACTTCCAGCAATGAGAACATGTTGTCCCCACTGCCTTCCAACTGCTATCATGTCTGATGAGAAGTCAGCTGTTAACCTTACTGGAGTGTACATGTATATCACGTTATTTTTCTCTTTTTGCCTTCAAGATCTTTATCTTTGGCTTTCGGTATTTTGCCTATGATGTGCCCAGATGGAGAGCTCTTTGTGTTTATGCTCCTTGGAATTTGTAGAGTTTCTTGGATGGATGTATTGTATTTTGGTCACATTTTGGGAATTTTCTGCCATTAAATACTTTAAATATTTTTCTGTTCCTTTCTCCAATCCTGCTTGTATTCGCATTGCACGTGTGGCTGCACTTATTGATGCCCCACATTTCTCTGTGGCTCTTCGTTTTCTTTCATTCACTAATTTTTCCCTCTGTTCTGCAAAATCCATAATCTCCATGGATCTCGCTTTAAGTTGGCTGCTGCTTACTTCTGCCAGCTCAAATCTACATTTTGGTTATGGTTCTTAACTCCAAGATTTCCATTTGGTTCTAAAAAAATACAATTTCTGCCTCTCAATAGTATACTCTCTTTGATGAGCTTTTTTCACTGTACCTTCCTTTAGCTCTTTACGTATGAGAGCTGTGAGGAAAGGTACCCACTTTGTCCCTGCCTGCACCTCCCAGGAGTAGAGCACTCCAAGTAGAGCTTCTGATACACAGTGCATGGGTTTGGTAGGTAAGGTTACAAGTCATGCCTCAGATGCCACAAACTCGCTATTCTTACCGACAAATACTCAGTTGTCCTGAATGAATATTTCTTAAAATGCTGTATACCTTTAGGATAACTTCTAGGGACTTTAACTGCTTTAAAAATAATTTTTACCTGTTCCTTTGTTGATCTACAATTTGTCTTTCAAGAAGTCCCAGTCCTCTTCCACATGATTTTTTAACAATATTTGTTGTGGCTAGAAGAGTTAACATAAGACCTACCGTCTACCAGATGTGTTTTTTAGTGTTTAATGTAGTATTGTTGGCAGTGCCGTACAGCAGATCTCCAGAGTTTATTCATCTTCCTTAACTGAGACTTTACACTCCTTGTTTAGTAACTCCGCATTTCCCATGACCCTAACCCTGGCCAACACCATTCCACCATTTGGTTATATGGATTTGACTACTTTAGATACTACATGTTAAGTGTATTCATGCAGTATTTCTCTTTCTGTGACTGGCTTGTTTCATTTAATGTTCTCAAGGGGTTCATCCATGTTGTTGCATATTGCAAAATTTCCTTTCTTCAAGGCTAAATTGGATTCCATTGTATGTCTAAACCACATATTCTTTCCATATTCATATGTCGATGGGCATCTTGGTTGTTACCACCTCTTAGCTATTCAGAATCACGTTGCAGTGAACAATGGAGTGCGGGTGTCTCGTTGAGAGCCAGATTTTAGTCCTTTTGAGTCAATACCCACAAGTGTGGTTGCTGGATCATACGGTAGTTCTGTTGTTAGTGTTCTGAGGGAGCTCCCGTCCTTGCAAGCTTGGAAAACCTGCTTTCAGCTGCTCTACCAAAGCAGGTAAAAGGGGATCCTGCATCACTTCCAGTCAGTGTTCTTGATGCTTTCTGTTGTGCGTTTTCTAGATCAACTGGATGACACTTCTTGCAGCTATGTTATCAAGGATGACACCAAGCCCCACATACGAATGTGAGTTTGAACAGACTTAGAACCTGGGCGTCCAACCAAAGTGTGGATATTTTTACCCTCCTTGTGTTCCCCCATAGCTCCTTCCTCACAGGGGCTTTAGCTCCACTCTGGGGGAGAAGTGGTAGATTTCTCTGGGTGTATGTGGGAAGCTTTTCAAATATTCCTTCTATCTGGACATCCCATAGATGGTCCCATGGGGACAAATTCCCAGGACCCTTGGGTAATAGGTAAAGTGAGAGAGATAGAAAGACAGGGAGATTATAGTCTCCTTTGACAGAAAGAGAGAGAGAGAGATGTTAGGCTCCTTTGAAAGAGGGAGAGTGTGATGCTAGGCTTCTTAGGGAGAGAGAGAAAGGGTGAGATGCTAGAATTCTTGTAGAGAGAGAGAGAGAGAGATATGCTAGGCTTCTTTGAGAGAGAGAGGGGGGAGAGAGATGCTAGTCTACTTTGAGAGAGAGAGTGGGCATTGTAGGCTCCTTTGAGATAGAGAGTGAGAGAGAGAGGGATTCTAGGCTCCTTTGAGAGAAAGAGAGATATACAGAGACAGAGAGATGATAGGCTCCTTTGAGAGAGAGAGAGAGAAGGAGAGAGATTATAGGCTCCTTTAAGAGAAAGAGAGATATACAGAGACAGAAAGATGCTATGCTTCGAGAGAGAGAGGGATGCTAGTCTCCTTTGAAAGAGAGAGAGTTACATGCTAGTCTCCTTTCACAGAGAGAGAAACAGAGAGAGATGGACAGAGAGAGAGATGATAGGCTCTTTTGTGAGAGAGAGAGAGAGAGAGAGGGATAATAGGCCACTCTGGGAGAGAGAGAGGGGGGTTGAGAGATTCTAGGCTCCTTAGAGAGAAAGAGAGATATACAGAGACAGAGAGATGCTAGGCTCCTTTGAGTGTGATGCTAGGCTCATTAAAGAGAGAGACAGAGGGACAGTGAAGAGAGAGTATCTAGACTAATTTGAGAGAGAGAGAGAGATGCTAGGCTAATTAGAGGGAGAGAGACAGACAGAGATGCTATGCAACTCTTAGAGAGAGATTCTTGACTACTGTGAGAAAGAGAGAGAGATGCTAGGCACCTTTGAGAGAAAGAGATAGATGCTAGGATGATTTGAGAAAGAGAGAGAGATACTAGACTCATTTGAGAGAGAGAGAGGGAGATACATGCTAGACTCCTTAGAGAGAGATAGACAGAGAGAGACTGAGAGATGTTAGGCCCCTTTGTGAGAAGGAGAGAGAGAAAGACAGGGAGTTGCTAGGCTCCTTTGGGAGAGACAGAGAGAGAGATGCTTGGCTTCTTTGAGAGAGAGAGGGAGAGATATTCTAGGCTACTTTGAGAAAAAGAGAGATATACAGTAACAGAGATATGCTAGGCTCCTTGGAGAGAGAGAGACATGCTCGGCTCCTTTGAATGAGAGAGATAAAGGGATACATGCAAGGCTCCGTTGAGAGACACAGAGAGAGAGTGAGGGATGCTAGGCTCCTTTGAGAGAAAGAGAGAAAAAAGGCGGAGATTCTAGTCTCCTTTGAGAAAAAGAGAGATAGTGAGACAGAGAGATGGTAAGCTCTTTTGAGAGAGAGAGTGTGATGCTAGGCTTCTTAGTGAGAGAGAGAAAGGGAGAGATGCTAGAATCCTTTGAGAGATAGAGAGAGATGCTTGTCTCCTTTGAAAGAGAGCGAGTGTGATGGTAGGTTTCTTAGCGAGAGGGAGAAAGATAGAGATCCTAGAATCCCTTTAGAGAGAGAGAGAAAGGCATGCTAGTACACTTTGTGGGGGAGGGAGTGAGAGGTAGAGACGATTTGCTCCTTGGAGAGAGAGAGAGTGAGATGGTTGACACTGTTGAGAGCGAGAGAGAGAGAGGGAGAGAAATGCTAAGCTGCTTCGAGACAAAGAGAGAGGGAGAGATAGAGATATGCTAGGCTACTTTGAGAGAGAGGGAGGGAGAGATATGCTAGGCTCCTTAGAGAGAGAAAGAGGGATAGATATGCTAGGCTTCTTTGAGAGAGAGAGAGAGAGAGACCTGGAGAGACAGAGAGAGAGATTCTAGGCTCCTTTTAGAGAAAGAAAGATATACAGAGACAGAGAGACTCCAGGCTACTTTGATAGAGAGAGTGATGCTAGACTCCTTTGAATGAGAGACAGAGAGAGATACATGCTAGGTTCCGTTGGGAGAGAGAGAGACAGACAGAGTGAGATGAAAGACTCGTTAGAGAGAGGGAGATAGAGTGAGGGATGCTCGGCTCTTTTGAGAGAAAGAGGGAGATAGTAAGACAGGGAGATTGCAGGCTCCTTTGAGAGAGAGAGAGAGAGAGAGATGCAAAGCTTCTTGAGAGAGAGGGAGAGAGAGAGATGCTTGGCTCCATTGAGAGAGAGAGATGCTAAGCTCCTTTGAGAGACAGAGAGAGAGAGATGCTACTCTACTTTGAGAGTGAGAGACATAGGGATGCTAGACTCCTTTCAGAGAGAGAGAGAGTTATATATGCAAGGATTCTTTGAGAGAGGCAGAGTGAGGGAGAGTGATTCTAGTCTCCTTTGAGAGAAAGAGAGAGAGGTAGAAAGAGAGATGCTAGGCAGATTTGAAAGAGAAAGAGTGTGATGCAAGGTCTCTTACGGAGACAGAGAAAGTGAGATGCTAATATCCTTTGATATATATAGATATATTTATATATATGTATATATACTATACTTCGTTGAGAGAGACAGAGAGAGAGGGAAAGAGATGCTATTCTACTTTAATAGAGAGAGAGAGAGGGCTGGTAGGCTCCTTTGAGATAGAGATAGAGAGAGATGATACGCTTCTTTGAGAGAGAGAGTGAGAGAGAGAGTGTCTAGTCTGCTTTGGGAGGAAGGAGAGAGATGTAGACGGATAGATATTAGGCTCCTTTGAAAGACAGACAGTGTGATGCTAGGCTTCTTAGGGAGAGAGAGAAAGAGAGTGATGCTAGAATCCTTTGAGAGAGAGAGAGAGATGCTAGGCTTCTTTGAGAGAGAGAGAGTCAGAGTGAGACAGAGAGATAGAGATTCTATTTTCCTTTGAGAGAGTGAGAGCAATACACGCTGGCTCCTTGAGAGAGAGAGATAAAAGGAGAGAGAGAGAGAGAGAAGATAGGCTCCTTTGAGAGAGAGAGAGGTTGAGGGATGCTAGGCTCCTTTGAGAGAAAGAGAGAGAGATAGAAAGACGGAGATTCTAGTCTCTTTGAGAGAAAGAGGGAGAGATAGAGAGATGTTAGGCTCATTTGAAAGAGGGAGAGTGTGGTGCTAGGCTTCTTAGGGAGAGATAGAATTTGAGCGATGCTAGAATCCTTAGAGAGAGAGAGAGAGATGCTAGGCTTCTCTGAGAGAGAGACAGAGTGAGACAGAGAGATAGAGATTCTGGGTTCCTTTGAGTGAGGGAGAGCAATACACGCTGGCTCTTTGAGAGAGAGATAAACAGAGAGACAGAGAGGATATAGGCTCCTTTGAGAGAGAGATGCTAGGACGCTTTGAGAGAATTAAGTAAAGAGAAAAAGTATGCAATTATACTGACTTTTATAATTACCTATAGAAGTACATTTACCAGTGTTTTCTGTTTGTTTGGATTCAGATAGCTGTCTCATCTAATTTAATTTTCAGTCTGAAGAAATTCCTGTAGCATTTATTTTCATTGTGTAGGTATAATTCACATGTCATACAATTCATCCCCTTAAAATACACAATAGAGTGGTGGCTGGTATATTCGCAGAGCTGTGCCACCATTGCTACCATCAATTTTCAGATATTTTCATTATGACACAAGGGAGAACTGTCCCTAGCCGTAGGTAATCACGAATCTACTTTCTGTCCTGTAGGCTCGGCTCTTCTGGACATTTCCTATAAGTGAGAATCATACAATGTGTGATTCTTTGTGTTTTCCTCCAGTTAGCATGAAAACTTAGGGTTTCACCCATGTTGTGTGTATCAGAACTTCATTATTTCTCATGGCTGAAAAATTCTCTCCCTTTAATGTTCCTTGTAAGACATGTCAGCTAGCAACAAGTTTCCTCAGTTTTTATTTACCTAAGGATGTCTTTTTTCACCTTCATCTGTGAAAGGTAATTTGCTGGATATAAGATTCTTGTTTGAGTTTTTACTTCCAGCAATGAGAACATGTTGTCCCCACTGCCTTCCAACTGCTATCATGTCTGATGAGAAGTCAGCTGTTAACCTTACTGGAGTGTACATGTATATCACGTTATTTTTCTCTTTTTGCCTTCAAGATCTTTATCTTTGGCTTTCGGTATTTTGCCTATGATATGCCCAGATGGAGAGCTCTTTGTGTTTATGCTCCTTGGAATTTGTAGAGTTTCTTGGATGGATGTATTGTATTTTGGTCACATTTTGGGAATTTTCTGCCATTAAATACTTTAAATATTTTTCTGTTCCTTTCTCCAATCCTGCTTGTATTCGCATTGCACGTGTGGCTGCACTTATTGATGCCCCACATTTCTCTGTGGCTCTTCGTTTTCTTTCATTCACTAATTTTTCCCTCTGTTCTGCAAAATCCATAATCTCCATGGATCTCGCTTTAAGTTGGCTGCTGCTTACTTCTGCCAGCTCAAATCTACATTTTGGTTATGGTTCTTAACTCCAAGATTTCCATTTGGTTCTAAAAAAATACAATTTCTGCCTCTCAATAGTATACTCTCTTTGATGAGCTTTTTTCACTGTACCTTCCTTTAGCTCTTTACGTATGAGAGCTGTGAGGAAAGGTACCCACTTTGTCCCTGCCTGCACCTCCCAGGAGTAGAGCACTCCAAGTAGAGCTTCTGATACACAGTGCATGGGTTTGGTAGGTAAGGTTACAAGTCATGCCTCAGATGCCACAAACTCGCTATTCTTACCGACAAATACTCAGTTGTCCTGAATGAATATTTCTTAAAATGCTGTATACCTTTAGGATAACTTCTAGAGACTTTAACTGCTTTAAAAATAATTTTTACCTGTTCCTTTGTTGATCTACAATTTGTCTTTCAAGAAGTCCCAGTCCTCTTCCACATGATTTTTTAACAATATTTGTTGTGGCTAGAAGAGTTAACATAAGACCTACCGTCTACCAGATGTGTTTTTTAGTGTTTAATGTAGTATTGTTGGCAGTGCCGTACAGCAGATCTCCAGAGTTTATTCATCTTCCTTAACTGAGACTTTACACTCCTTGTTTAGTAACTCCGCATTTCCCATGACCCTAACCCTGGCCAACACCATTCCACCATTTGGTTATATGGATTTGACTACTTTAGATACTACATGTTAAGTGTATTCATGCAGTATTTCTCTTTCTGTGACTGGCTTGTTTCATTTAATGTTCTCAAGGGGTTCATCCATGTTGTTGCATATTGCAAAATTTCCTTTCTTCAAGGCTAAATTGGATTCCATTGTATGTCTAAACCACATATTCTTTCCATATTCATATGTCGATGGGCATCTTGGTTGTTACCACCTCTTAGCTATTCAGAATCACGTTGCAGTGAACAATGGAGTGCGGGTGTCTCGTTGAGAGCCAGATTTTAGTCCTTTTGAGTCAATACCCACAAGTGTGGTTGCTGGATCATACGGTAGTTCTGTTGTTAGTGTTCTGAGGGAGCTCCCGTCCTTGCAAGCTTGGAAAACCTGCTTTCAGCTGCTCTACCAAAGCAGGTAAAAGGGGATCCTGCATCACTTCCAGTCAGTGTTCTTGATGCTTTCTGTTGTGCGTTTTCTAGATCAACTGGATGACACTTCTTGCAGCTATGTTATCAAGGATGACACCAAGCCCCACATACGAATGTGAGTTTGAACAGACTTAGAACCTGGGCGTCCAACCAAAGTGTGGATATTTTTACCCTCCTTGTGTTCCCCCATAGCTCCTTCCTCACAGGGGCTTTAGCTCCACTCTGGGGGAGAAGTGGTAGATTTCTCTGGGTGTATGTGGGAAGCTTTTCAAATATTCCTTCTATCTGGACATCCCATAGATGGTCCCATGGGGACAAATTCCCAGGACCCTTGGGTAATAGGTAAAGTGAGAGAGATAGAAAGACAGGGAGATTATAGTCTCCTTTGACAGAAAGAGAGAGAGAGAGATGTTAGGCTCCTTTGAAAGAGGGAGAGTGTGATGCTAGGCTTCTTAGGGAGAGAGAGAAAGGGTGAGATGCTAGAATTCTTGTAGAGAGAGAGAGAGAGAGATATGCTAGGCTTCTTTGAGAGAGAGAGGGGGGAGAGAGATGCTAGTCTACTTTGAGAGAGAGAGTGGGCATTGTAGGCTCCTTTGAGATAGAGAGTGAGAGAGAGAGGGATTCTAGGCTCCTTTGAGAGAAAGAGAGATATACAGAGACAGAGAGATGATAGGCTCCTTTGAGAGAGAGAGAGAGAAGGAGAGAGATTATAGGCTCCTTTAAGAGAAAGAGAGATATACAGAGACAGAAAGATGCTATGCTTCGAGAGAGAGAGGGATGCTAGTCTCCTTTGAAAGAGAGAGAGTTACATGCTAGTCTCCTTTCACAGAGAGAGAAACAGAGAGAGATGGACAGAGAGAGAGATGATAGGCTCTTTTGTGAGAGAGAGAGAGAGAGAGAGGGATAATAGGCCACTCTGGGAGAGAGAGAGGGGGGTTGAGAGATTCTAGGCTCCTTAGAGAGAAAGAGAGATATACAGAGACAGAGAGATGCTAGGCTCCTTTGAGTGTGATGCTAGGCTCATTAAAGAGAGAGACAGAGGGACAGTGAAGAGAGAGTATCTAGACTAATTTGAGAGAGAGAGAGAGATGCTAGGCTAATTAGAGGGAGAGAGACAGACAGAGATGCTATGCAACTCTTAGAGAGAGATTCTTGACTACTGTGAGAAAGAGAGAGAGATGCTAGGCACCTTTGAGAGAAAGAGATAGATGCTAGGATGATTTGAGAAAGAGAGAGAGATACTAGACTCATTTGAGAGAGAGAGAGGGAGATACATGCTAGACTCCTTAGAGAGAGATAGACAGAGAGAGACTGAGAGATGTTAGGCCCCTTTGTGAGAAGGAGAGAGAGAAAGACAGGGAGTTGCTAGGCTCCTTTGGGAGAGACAGAGAGAGAGATGCTTGGCTTCTTTGAGAGAGAGAGGGAGAGATATTCTAGGCTACTTTGAGAAAAAGAGAGATATACAGTAACAGAGATATGCTAGGCTCCTTGGAGAGAGAGAGACATGCTCGGCTCCTTTGAATGAGAGAGATAAAGGGATACATGCAAGGCTCCGTTGAGAGACACAGAGAGAGAGTGAGGGATGCTAGGCTCCTTTGAGAGAAAGAGAGAAAAAAGGCGGAGATTCTAGTCTCCTTTGAGAAAAAGAGAGATAGTGAGACAGAGAGATGGTAAGCTCTTTTGAGAGAGAGAGTGTGATGCTAGGCTTCTTAGTGAGAGAGAGAAAGGGAGAGATGCTAGAATCCTTTGAGAGATAGAGAGAGATGCTTGTCTCCTTTGAAAGAGAGCGAGTGTGATGGTAGGTTTCTTAGCGAGAGGGAGAAAGATAGAGATCCTAGAATCCCTTTAGAGAGAGAGAGAAAGGCATGCTAGTACACTTTGTGGGGGAGGGAGTGAGAGGTAGAGACGATTTGCTCCTTGGAGAGAGAGAGAGTGAGATGGTTGACACTGTTGAGAGCGAGAGAGAGAGAGGGAGAGAAATGCTAAGCTGCTTCGAGACAAAGAGAGAGGGAGAGATAGAGATATGCTAGGCTACTTTGAGAGAGAGGGAGGGAGAGATATGCTAGGCTCCTTAGAGAGAGAAAGAGGGATAGATATGCTAGGCTTCTTTGAGAGAGAGAGAGAGAGAGAGACCTGGAGAGACAGAGAGAGAGATTCTAGGCTCCTTTTAGAGAAAGAAAGATATACAGAGACAGAGAGACTCCAGGCTACTTTGATAGAGAGAGTGATGCTAGACTCCTTTGAATGAGAGACAGAGAGAGATACATGCTAGGTTCCGTTGGGAGAGAGAGAGACAGACAGAGTGAGATGAAAGACTCGTTAGAGAGAGGGAGATAGAGTGAGGGATGCTCGGCTCTTTTGAGAGAAAGAGGGAGATAGTAAGACAGGGAGATTGCAGGCTCCTTTGAGAGAGAGAGAGAGAGAGAGATGCAAAGCTTCTTGAGAGAGAGGGAGAGAGAGAGATGCTTGGCTCCATTGAGAGAGAGAGATGCTAAGCTCCTTTGAGAGACAGAGAGAGAGAGATGCTACTCTACTTTGAGAGTGAGAGACATAGGGATGCTAGACTCCTTTCAGAGAGAGAGAGAGTTATATATGCAAGGATTCTTTGAGAGAGGCAGAGTGAGGGAGAGTGATTCTAGTCTCCTTTGAGAGAAAGAGAGAGAGGTAGAAAGAGAGATGCTAGGCAGATTTGAAAGAGAAAGAGTGTGATGCAAGGTCTCTTACGGAGACAGAGAAAGTGAGATGCTAATATCCTTTGATATATATATATATATTTATATATACGTATATATACTATACTTCTTTGAGAGAGACAGAGAGAGAGGGAAAGAGATGCTATTCTACTTTAATAGAGAGAGAGAGAGGGCTGGTAGGCTCCTTTGAGATAGAGATAGAGAGAGATGATACGCTTCTTTGAGAGAGAGAGTGAGAGAGAGAGTGTCTAGTCTGCTTTGGGAGGAAGGAGAGAGATGTAGACGGATAGATATTAGGCTCCTTTGAAAGACAGACAGTGTGATGCTAGGCTTCTTAGGGAGAGAGAGAAAGAGAGTGATGCTAGAATCCTTTGAGAGAGAGAGAGAGATGCTAGGCTTCTTTGAGAGAGAGAGAGTCAGAGTGAGACAGAGAGATAGAGATTCTATTTTCCTTTGAGAGAGTGAGAGCAATACACGCTGGCTCCTTGAGAGAGAGAGATAAAAGGAGAGAGAGAGAGAGAGAGAAGATAGGCTCCTTTGAGAGATAGAGAGGTTGAGGGATGCTAGGCTCCTTTGAGAGAAAGAGAGAGAGATAGAAAGACGGAGATTCTAGTCTCTTTGAGAGAAAGAGGGAGAGATAGAGAGATGTTAGGCTCATTTGAAAGAGGGAGAGTGTGGTGCTAGGCTTCTTAGGGAGAGATAGAATTTGAGCGATGCTAGAATCCTTAGAGAGAGAGAGAGAGATGCTAGGCTTCTCTGAGAGAGAGACAGAGTGAGACAGAGAGATAGAGATTCTGGGTTCCTTTGAGTGAGGGAGAGCAATACACGCTGGCTCTTTGAGAGAGAGATAAACAGAGAGACAGAGAGGATATAGGCTCCTTTGAGAGAGAGATGCTAGGACTCTTTGAGAGAATTAAGTAAAGAGAAAAAGTATGCAATTATACTGACTTTTATAATTACCTATAGAAGTACATTTACCAGTGTTTTCTGTTTGTTTGGATTCAGATAGCTGTCTCATTTAATTTAATTTTCAGTCTGAAGAAATTCCTGTAGCATTTATTTTCATTGTGTAGGTGTAATTCACATGTCATACAATTCATCCCCTTAAAATACACAATAGAGTGGTGGCTGGTATATTCACAGAGCTGTGCCACCATTGCTACCATCAATTTTCAGATATTTTCATTATGACACAAGGGAGAACTGTCCCTAGCCGTAGGTAATCACGAATCTACTTTCCGTCCTGTAGGCTCGGCTCTTCTGGACATTTCCTATAAGTGAGGATCATACAATGTGTGATTCTTTGTGTTTTCCTCCAGTTAGCATGAAAACTTAGGGTTTCACCCATGTTGTGTGTATCAGGACTTCATATTTCTCATGGCTGTATAATTCTCTCCCTTTAGTGTTCCTTGTAAGACATGTCAGCTAGCAACAAGTTTCCTCAGTTTTTATTTACCTAAGGATGTCTTTTTTCACCTTCATCTGTGAAAGGTAATTTGCTAGATATAAGACTCTTGTTTGAGTTTTTACTTCCAGCAATGAGAACATGTTGTCCCCACTGCCTTCCAACTGCTATCATGTCTGATGAGAAGTCAGCTGTTAACCTTACTGGAGTGTACATGTATATCACGTTATTTTTCTCTTTTTGCCTTCAAGATCTTTATCTTTGGCTTTCGGTATTTTGCCTATGATGTGCCCAGATGGAGAGCTCTTTGTGTTTATGCTCCTTGGAATTTGTAGAGTTTCTTGGATGGATGTATTGTATTTTGGTCACATTTTGGGAATTTTCTGCCATTAAATACTTTAAATATTTTTCTGTTCCTTTCTCCAATCCTGCTTGTATTCGCATTGCACGTGTGGCTGCACTTATTGATGCCCCACATTTCTCTGTGGCTCTTCGTTTTCTTTCATTCACTAATTTTTCCCTCTGTTCTGCAAAATCCATAATCTCCATGGATCTCGCTTTAAGTTGGCTGCTGCTTACTTCTGCCAGCTCAAATCTACATTTTGGTTATGGTTCTTAACTCCAAGATTTCCATTTGGTTCTAAAAAAATACAATTTCTGCCTCTCAATAGTATACTCTCTTTGATGAGCTTTTTTCACTGTACCTTCCTTTAGCTCTTTACGTATGAGAGCTGTGAGGAAAGGTACCCACTTTGTCCCTGCCTGCACCTCCCAGGAGTAGAGCACTCCAAGTAGAGCTTCTGATACACAGTGCATGGGTTTGGTAGGTAAGGTTACAAGTCATGCCTCAGATGCCACAAACTCGCTATTCTTACCGACAAATACTCAGTTGTCCTGAATGAATATTTCTTAAAATGCTGTATACCTTTAGGATAACTTCTAGGGACTTTAACTGCTTTAAAAATAATTTTTACCTGTTCCTTTGTTGATCTACAATTTGTCTTTCAAGAAGTCCCAGTCCTCTTCCACATGATTTTTTAACAATATTTGTTGTGGCTAGAAGAGTTAACATAAGACCTACCGTCTACCAGATGTGTTTTTTAGTGTTTAATGTAGTATTGTTGGCAGTGCCGTACAGCAGATCTCCAGAGTTTATTCATCTTCCTTAACTGAGACTTTACACTCCTTGTTTAGTAACTCCGCATTTCCCATGACCCTAACCCTGGCCAACACCATTCCACCATTTGGTTATATGGATTTGACTACTTTAGATACTACATGTTAAGTGTATTCATGCAGTATTTCTCTTTCTGTGACTGGCTTGTTTCATTTAATGTTCTCAAGGGGTTCATCCATGTTGTTGCATATTGCAAAATTTCCTTTCTTCAAGGCTAAATTGGATTCCATTGTATGTCTAAACCACATATTCTTTCCATATTCATATGTCGATGGGCATCTTGGTTGTTACCACCTCTTAGCTATTCAGAATCACGTTGCAGTGAACAATGGAGTGCGGGTGTCTCGTTGAGAGCCAGATTTTAGTCCTTTTGAGTCAATACCCACAAGTGTGGTTGCTGGATCATACGGTAGTTCTGTTGTTAGTGTTCTGAGGGAGCTCCCGTCCTTGCAAGCTTGGAAAACCTGCTTTCAGCTGCTCTACCAAAGCAGGTAAAAGGGGATCCTGCATCACTTCCAGTCAGTGTTCTTGATGCTTTCTGTTGTGCGTTTTCTAGATCAACTGGATGACACTTCTTGCAGCTATGTTATCAAGGATGACACCAAGCCCCACATACGAATGTGAGTTTGAACAGACTTAGAACCTGGGCGTCCAACCAAAGTGTGGATATTTTTACCCTCCTTGTGTTCCCCCATAGCTCCTTCCTCACAGGGGCTTTAGCTCCACTCTGGGGGAGAAGTGGTAGATTTCTCTGGGTGTATGTGGGAAGCTTTTCAAATATTCCTTCTATCTGGACATCCCATAGATGGTCCCATGGGGACAAATTCCCAGGACCCTTGGGTAATAGGTAAAGTGAGAGAGATAGAAAGACAGGGAGATTATAGTCTCCTTTGACAGAAAGAGAGAGAGAGAGATGTTAGGCTCCTTTGAAAGAGGGAGAGTGTGATGCTAGGCTTCTTAGGGAGAGAGAGAAAGGGTGAGATGCTAGAATTCTTGTAGAGAGAGAGAGAGAGAGATATGCTAGGCTTCTTTGAGAGAGAGAGGGGGGAGAGAGATGCTAGTCTACTTTGAGAGAGAGAGTGGGCATTGTAGGCTCCTTTGAGATAGAGAGTGAGAGAGAGAGGGATTCTAGGCTCCTTTGAGAGAAAGAGAGATATACAGAGACAGAGAGATGATAGGCTCCTTTGAGAGAGAGAGAGAGAAGGAGAGAGATTATAGGCTCCTTTAAGAGAAAGAGAGATATACAGAGACAGAAAGATGCTATGCTTCGAGAGAGAGAGGGATGCTAGTCTCCTTTGAAAGAGAGAGAGTTACATGCTAGTCTCCTTTCACAGAGAGAGAAACAGAGAGAGATGGACAGAGAGAGAGATGATAGGCTCTTTTGTGAGAGAGAGAGAGAGAGAGAGGGATAATAGGCCACTCTGGGAGAGAGAGAGGGGGGTTGAGAGATTCTAGGCTCCTTAGAGAGAAAGAGAGATATACAGAGACAGAGAGATGCTAGGCTCCTTTGAGTGTGATGCTAGGCTCATTAAAGAGAGAGACAGAGGGACAGTGAAGAGAGAGTATCTAGACTAATTTGAGAGAGAGAGAGAGATGCTAGGCTAATTAGAGGGAGAGAGACAGACAGAGATGCTATGCAACTCTTAGAGAGAGATTCTTGACTACTGTGAGAAAGAGAGAGAGATGCTAGGCACCTTTGAGAGAAAGAGATAGATGCTAGGATGATTTGAGAAAGAGAGAGAGATACTAGACTCATTTGAGAGAGAGAGAGGGAGATACATGCTAGACTCCTTAGAGAGAGATAGACAGAGAGAGACTGAGAGATGTTAGGCCCCTTTGTGAGAAGGAGAGAGAGAAAGACAGGGAGTTGCTAGGCTCCTTTGGGAGAGACAGAGAGAGAGATGCTTGGCTTCTTTGAGAGAGAGAGGGAGAGATATTCTAGGCTACTTTGAGAAAAAGAGAGATATACAGTAACAGAGATATGCTAGGCTCCTTGGAGAGAGAGAGACATGCTCGGCTCCTTTGAATGAGAGAGATAAAGGGATACATGCAAGGCTCCGTTGAGAGACACAGAGAGAGAGTGAGGGATGCTAGGCTCCTTTGAGAGAAAGAGAGAAAAAAGGCGGAGATTCTAGTCTCCTTTGAGAAAAAGAGAGATAGTGAGACAGAGAGATGGTAAGCTCTTTTGAGAGAGAGAGTGTGATGCTAGGCTTCTTAGTGAGAGAGAGAAAGGGAGAGATGCTAGAATCCTTTGAGAGATAGAGAGAGATGCTTGTCTCCTTTGAAAGAGAGCGAGTGTGATGGTAGGTTTCTTAGCGAGAGGGAGAAAGATAGAGATCCTAGAATCCCTTTAGAGAGAGAGAGAAAGGCATGCTAGTACACTTTGTGGGGGAGGGAGTGAGAGGTAGAGACGATTTGCTCCTTGGAGAGAGAGAGAGTGAGATGGTTGACACTGTTGAGAGCGAGAGAGAGAGAGGGAGAGAAATGCTAAGCTGCTTCGAGACAAAGAGAGAGGGAGAGATAGAGATATGCTAGGCTACTTTGAGAGAGAGGGAGGGAGAGATATGCTAGGCTCCTTAGAGAGAGAAAGAGGGATAGATATGCTAGGCTTCTTTGAGAGAGAGAGAGAGAGAGAGACCTGGAGAGACAGAGAGAGAGATTCTAGGCTCCTTTTAGAGAAAGAAAGATATACAGAGACAGAGAGACTCCAGGCTACTTTGATAGAGAGAGTGATGCTAGACTCCTTTGAATGAGAGACAGAGAGAGATACATGCTAGGTTCCGTTGGGAGAGAGAGAGACAGACAGAGTGAGATGAAAGACTCGTTAGAGAGAGGGAGATAGAGTGAGGGATGCTCGGCTCTTTTGAGAGAAAGAGGGAGATAGTAAGACAGGGAGATTGCAGGCTCCTTTGAGAGAGAGAGAGAGAGAGAGATGCAAAGCTTCTTGAGAGAGAGGGAGAGAGAGAGATGCTTGGCTCCATTGAGAGAGAGAGATGCTAAGCTCCTTTGAGAGACAGAGAGAGAGAGATGCTACTCTACTTTGAGAGTGAGAGACATAGGGATGCTAGACTCCTTTCAGAGAGAGAGAGAGTTATATATGCAAGGATTCTTTGAGAGAGGCAGAGTGAGGGAGAGTGATTCTAGTCTCCTTTGAGAGAAAGAGAGAGAGGTAGAAAGAGAGATGCTAGGCAGATTTGAAAGAGAAAGAGTGTGATGCAAGGTCTCTTACGGAGACAGAGAAAGTGAGATGCTAATATCCTTTGATATATATAGATATATTTATATATATGTATATATACTATACTTCGTTGAGAGAGACAGAGAGAGAGGGAAAGAGATGCTATTCTACTTTAATAGAGAGAGAGAGAGGGCTGGTAGGCTCCTTTGAGATAGAGATAGAGAGAGATGATACGCTTCTTTGAGAGAGAGAGTGAGAGAGAGAGTGTCTAGTCTGCTTTGGGAGGAAGGAGAGAGATGTAGACGGATAGATATTAGGCTCCTTTGAAAGACAGACAGTGTGATGCTAGGCTTCTTAGGGAGAGAGAGAAAGAGAGTGATGCTAGAATCCTTTGAGAGAGAGAGAGAGATGCTAGGCTTCTTTGAGAGAGAGAGAGTCAGAGTGAGACAGAGAGATAGAGATTCTATTTTCCTTTGAGAGAGTGAGAGCAATACACGCTGGCTCCTTGAGAGAGAGAGATAAAAGGAGAGAGAGAGAGAGAGAAGATAGGCTCCTTTGAGAGAGAGAGAGGTTGAGGGATGCTAGGCTCCTTTGAGAGAAAGAGAGAGAGATAGAAAGACGGAGATTCTAGTCTCTTTGAGAGAAAGAGGGAGAGATAGAGAGATGTTAGGCTCATTTGAAAGAGGGAGAGTGTGGTGCTAGGCTTCTTAGGGAGAGATAGAATTTGAGCGATGCTAGAATCCTTAGAGAGAGAGAGAGAGATGCTAGGCTTCTCTGAGAGAGAGACAGAGTGAGACAGAGAGATAGAGATTCTGGGTTCCTTTGAGTGAGGGAGAGCAATACACGCTGGCTCTTTGAGAGAGAGATAAACAGAGAGACAGAGAGGATATAGGCTCCTTTGAGAGAGAGATGCTAGGACGCTTTGAGAGAATTAAGTAAAGAGAAAAAGTATGCAATTATACTGACTTTTATAATTACCTATAGAAGTACATTTACCAGTGTTTTCTGTTTGTTTGGATTCAGATAGCTGTCTCATCTAATTTAATTTTCAGTCTGAAGAAATTCCTGTAGCATTTATTTTCATTGTGTAGGTATAATTCACATGTCATACAATTCATCCCCTTAAAATACACAATAGAGTGGTGGCTGGTATATTCGCAGAGCTGTGCCACCATTGCTACCATCAATTTTCAGATATTTTCATTATGACACAAGGGAGAACTGTCCCTAGCCGTAGGTAATCACGAATCTACTTTCCGTCCTGTAGGCTCGGCTCTTCTGGACATTTCCTATAAGTGAGGATCATACAATGTGTGATTCTTTGTGTTTTCCTCCAGTTAGCATGAAAACTTAGGGTTTCACCCATGTTGTGTGTATCAGGACTTCATATTTCTCATGGCTGTATAATTCTCTCCCTTTAGTGTTCCTTGTAAGACATGTCAGCTAGCAACAAGTTTCCTCAGTTTTTATTTACCTAAGGATGTCTTTTTTCACCTTCATCTGTGAAAGGTAATTTGCTAGATATAAGACTCTTGTTTGAGTTTTTACTTCCAGCAATGAGAACATGTTGTCCCCACTGCCTTCCAACTGCTATCATGTCTGATGAGAAGTCAGCTGTTAACCTTACTGGAGTGTACATGTATATCACGTTATTTTTCTCTTTTTGCCTTCAAGATCTTTATCTTTGGCTTTCGGTATTTTGCCTATGATGTGCCCAGATGGAGAGCTCTTTGTGTTTATGCTCCTTGGAATTTGTAGAGTTTCTTGGATGGATGTATTGTATTTTGGTCACATTTTGGGAATTTTCTGCCATTAAATACTTTAAATATTTTTCTGTTCCTTTCTCCAATCCTGCTTGTATTCGCATTGCACGTGTGGCTGCACTTATTGATGCCCCACATTTCTCTGTGGCTCTTCGTTTTCTTTCATTCACTAATTTTTCCCTCTGTTCTGCAAAATCCATAATCTCCATGGATCTCGCTTTAAGTTGGCTGCTGCTTACTTCTGCCAGCTCAAATCTACATTTTGGTTATGGTTCTTAACTCCAAGATTTCCATTTGGTTCTAAAAAAATACAATTTCTGCCTCTCAATAGTATACTCTCTTTGATGAGCTTTTTTCACTGTACCTTCCTTTAGCTCTTTACGTATGAGAGCTGTGAGGAAAGGTACCCACTTTGTCCCTGCCTGCACCTCCCAGGAGTAGAGCACTCCAAGTAGAGCTTCTGATACACAGTGCATGGGTTTGGTAGGTAAGGTTACAAGTCATGCCTCAGATGCCACAAACTCGCTATTCTTACCGACAAATACTCAGTTGTCCTGAATGAATATTTCTTAAAATGCTGTATACCTTTAGGATAACTTCTAGAGACTTTAACTGCTTTAAAAATAATTTTTACCTGTTCCTTTGTTGATCTACAATTTGTCTTTCAAGAAGTCCCAGTCCTCTTCCACATGATTTTTTAACAATATTTGTTGTGGCTAGAAGAGTTAACATAAGACCTACCGTCTACCAGATGTGTTTTTTAGTGTTTAATGTAGTATTGTTGGCAGTGCCGTACAGCAGATCTCCAGAGTTTATTCATCTTCCTTAACTGAGACTTTACACTCCTTGTTTAGTAACTCCGCATTTCCCATGACCCTAACCCTGGCCAACACCATTCCACCATTTGGTTATATGGATTTGACTACTTTAGATACTACATGTTAAGTGTATTCATGCAGTATTTCTCTTTCTGTGACTGGCTTGTTTCATTTAATGTTCTCAAGGGGTTCATCCATGTTGTTGCATATTGCAAAATTTCCTTTCTTCAAGGCTAAATTGGATTCCATTGTATGTCTAAACCACATATTCTTTCCATATTCATATGTCGATGGGCATCTTGGTTGTTACCACCTCTTAGCTATTCAGAATCACGTTGCAGTGAACAATGGAGTGCGGGTGTCTCGTTGAGAGCCAGATTTTAGTCCTTTTGAGTCAATACCCACAAGTGTGGTTGCTGGATCATACGGTAGTTCTGTTGTTAGTGTTCTGAGGGAGCTCCCGTCCTTGCAAGCTTGGAAAACCTGCTTTCAGCTGCTCTACCAAAGCAGGTAAAAGGGGATCCTGCATCACTTCCAGTCAGTGTTCTTGATGCTTTCTGTTGTGCGTTTTCTAGATCAACTGGATGACACTTCTTGCAGCTATGTTATCAAGGATGACACCAAGCCCCACATACGAATGTGAGTTTGAACAGACTTAGAACCTGGGCGTCCAACCAAAGTGTGGATATTTTTACCCTCCTTGTGTTCCCCCATAGCTCCTTCCTCACAGGGGCTTTAGCTCCACTCTGGGGGAGAAGTGGTAGATTTCTCTGGGTGTATGTGGGAAGCTTTTCAAATATTCCTTCTATCTGGACATCCCATAGATGGTCCCATGGGGACAAATTCCCAGGACCCTTGGGTAATAGGTAAAGTGAGAGAGATAGAAAGACAGGGAGATTATAGTCTCCTTTGACAGAAAGAGAGAGAGAGAGATGTTAGGCTCCTTTGAAAGAGGGAGAGTGTGATGCTAGGCTTCTTAGGGAGAGAGAGAAAGGGTGAGATGCTAGAATTCTTGTAGAGAGAGAGAGAGAGAGATATGCTAGGCTTCTTTGAGAGAGAGAGGGGGGAGAGAGATGCTAGTCTACTTTGAGAGAGAGAGTGGGCATTGTAGGCTCCTTTGAGATAGAGAGTGAGAGAGAGAGGGATTCTAGGCTCCTTTGAGAGAAAGAGAGATATACAGAGACAGAGAGATGATAGGCTCCTTTGAGAGAGAGAGAGAGAAGGAGAGAGATTATAGGCTCCTTTAAGAGAAAGAGAGATATACAGAGACAGAAAGATGCTATGCTTCGAGAGAGAGAGGGATGCTAGTCTCCTTTGAAAGAGAGAGAGTTACATGCTAGTCTCCTTTCACAGAGAGAGAAACAGAGAGAGATGGACAGAGAGAGAGATGATAGGCTCTTTTGTGAGAGAGAGAGAGAGAGAGAGGGATAATAGGCCACTCTGGGAGAGAGAGAGGGGGGTTGAGAGATTCTAGGCTCCTTAGAGAGAAAGAGAGATATACAGAGACAGAGAGATGCTAGGCTCCTTTGAGTGTGATGCTAGGCTCATTAAAGAGAGAGACAGAGGGACAGTGAAGAGAGAGTATCTAGACTAATTTGAGAGAGAGAGAGAGATGCTAGGCTAATTAGAGGGAGAGAGACAGACAGAGATGCTATGCAACTCTTAGAGAGAGATTCTTGACTACTGTGAGAAAGAGAGAGAGATGCTAGGCACCTTTGAGAGAAAGAGATAGATGCTAGGATGATTTGAGAAAGAGAGAGAGATACTAGACTCATTTGAGAGAGAGAGAGGGAGATACATGCTAGACTCCTTAGAGAGAGATAGACAGAGAGAGACTGAGAGATGTTAGGCCCCTTTGTGAGAAGGAGAGAGAGAAAGACAGGGAGTTGCTAGGCTCCTTTGGGAGAGACAGAGAGAGAGATGCTTGGCTTCTTTGAGAGAGAGAGGGAGAGATATTCTAGGCTACTTTGAGAAAAAGAGAGATATACAGTAACAGAGATATGCTAGGCTCCTTGGAGAGAGAGAGACATGCTCGGCTCCTTTGAATGAGAGAGATAAAGGGATACATGCAAGGCTCCGTTGAGAGACACAGAGAGAGAGTGAGGGATGCTAGGCTCCTTTGAGAGAAAGAGAGAAAAAAGGCGGAGATTCTAGTCTCCTTTGAGAAAAAGAGAGATAGTGAGACAGAGAGATGGTAAGCTCTTTTGAGAGAGAGAGTGTGATGCTAGGCTTCTTAGTGAGAGAGAGAAAGGGAGAGATGCTAGAATCCTTTGAGAGATAGAGAGAGATGCTTGTCTCCTTTGAAAGAGAGCGAGTGTGATGGTAGGTTTCTTAGCGAGAGGGAGAAAGATAGAGATCCTAGAATCCCTTTAGAGAGAGAGAGAAAGGCATGCTAGTACACTTTGTGGGGGAGGGAGTGAGAGGTAGAGACGATTTGCTCCTTGGAGAGAGAGAGAGTGAGATGGTTGACACTGTTGAGAGCGAGAGAGAGAGAGGGAGAGAAATGCTAAGCTGCTTCGAGACAAAGAGAGAGGGAGAGATAGAGATATGCTAGGCTACTTTGAGAGAGAGGGAGGGAGAGATATGCTAGGCTCCTTAGAGAGAGAAAGAGGGATAGATATGCTAGGCTTCTTTGAGAGAGAGAGAGAGAGAGACCTGGAGAGACAGAGAGAGAGATTCTAGGCTCCTTTTAGAGAAAGAAAGATATACAGAGACAGAGAGACTCCAGGCTACTTTGATAGAGAGAGTGATGCTAGACTCCTTTGAATGAGAGACAGAGAGAGATACATGCTAGGTTCCGTTGGGAGAGAGAGAGACAGACAGAGTGAGATGAAAGACTCGTTAGAGAGAGGGAGATAGAGTGAGGGATGCTCGGCTCTTTTGAGAGAAAGAGGGAGATAGTAAGACAGGGAGATTGCAGGCTCCTTTGAGAGAGAGAGAGAGAGAGAGATGCAAAGCTTCTTGAGAGAGAGGGAGAGAGAGAGATGCTTGGCTCCATTGAGAGAGAGAGATGCTAAGCTCCTTTGAGAGACAGAGAGAGAGAGATGCTACTCTACTTTGAGAGTGAGAGACATAGGGATGCTAGACTCCTTTCAGAGAGAGAGAGAGTTATATATGCAAGGATTCTTTGAGAGAGGCAGAGTGAGGGAGAGTGATTCTAGTCTCCTTTGAGAGAAAGAGAGAGAGGTAGAAAGAGAGATGCTAGGCAGATTTGAAAGAGAAAGAGTGTGATGCAAGGTCTCTTACGGAGACAGAGAAAGTGAGATGCTAATATCCTTTGATATATATAGATATATTTATATATATGTATATATACTATACTTCGTTGAGAGAGACAGAGAGAGAGGGAAAGAGATGCTATTCTACTTTAATAGAGAGAGAGAGAGGGCTGGTAGGCTCCTTTGAGATAGAGATAGAGAGAGATGATACGCTTCTTTGAGAGAGAGAGTGAGAGAGAGAGTGTCTAGTCTGCTTTGGGAGGAAGGAGAGAGATGTAGACGGATAGATATTAGGCTCCTTTGAAAGACAGACAGTGTGATGCTAGGCTTCTTAGGGAGAGAGAGAAAGAGAGTGATGCTAGAATCCTTTGAGAGAGAGAGAGAGATGCTAGGCTTCTTTGAGAGAGAGAGAGTCAGAGTGAGACAGAGAGATAGAGATTCTATTTTCCTTTGAGAGAGTGAGAGCAATACACGCTGGCTCCTTGAGAGAGAGAGATAAAAGGAGAGAGAGAGAGAGAGAAGATAGGCTCCTTTGAGAGAGAGAGAGGTTGAGGGATGCTAGGCTCCTTTGAGAGAAAGAGAGAGAGATAGAAAGACGGAGATTCTAGTCTCTTTGAGAGAAAGAGGGAGAGATAGAGAGATGTTAGGCTCATTTGAAAGAGGGAGAGTGTGGTGCTAGGCTTCTTAGGGAGAGATAGAATTTGAGCGATGCTAGAATCCTTAGAGAGAGAGAGAGAGATGCTAGGCTTCTCTGAGAGAGAGACAGAGTGAGACAGAGAGATAGAGATTCTGGGTTCCTTTGAGTGAGGGAGAGCAATACACGCTGGCTCTTTGAGAGAGAGATAAACAGAGAGACAGAGAGGATATAGGCTCCTTTGAGAGAGAGATGCTAGGACGCTTTGAGAGAATTAAGTAAAGAGAAAAAGTATGCAATTATACTGACTTTTATAATTACCTATAGAAGTACATTTACCAGTGTTTTCTGTTTGTTTGGATTCAGATAGCTGTCTCATCTAATTTAATTTTCAGTCTGAAGAAATTCCTGTAGCATTTATTTTCATTGTGTAGGTATAATTCACATGTCATACAATTCATCCCCTTAAAATACACAATAGAGTGGTGGCTGGTATATTCGCAGAGCTGTGCCACCATTGCTACCATCAATTTTCAGATATTTTCATTATGACACAAGGGAGAACTGTCCCTAGCCGTAGGTAATCACGAATCTACTTTCCGTCCTGTAGGCTCGGCTCTTCTGGACATTTCCTATAAGTGAGGATCATACAATGTGTGATTCTTTGTGTTTTCCTCCAGTTAGCATGAAAACTTAGGGTTTCACCCATGTTGTGTGTATCAGGACTTCATATTTCTCATGGCTGTATAATTCTCTCCCTTTAGTGTTCCTTGTAAGACATGTCAGCTAGCAACAAGTTTCCTCAGTTTTTATTTACCTAAGGATGTCTTTTTTCACCTTCATCTGTGAAAGGTAATTTGCTAGATATAAGACTCTTGTTTGAGTTTTTACTTCCAGCAATGAGAACATGTTGTCCCCACTGCCTTCCAACTGCTATCATGTCTGATGAGAAGTCAGCTGTTAACCTTACTGGAGTGTACATGTATATCACGTTATTTTTCTCTTTTTGCCTTCAAGATCTTTATCTTTGGCTTTCGGTATTTTGCCTATGATGTGCCCAGATGGAGAGCTCTTTGTGTTTATGCTCCTTGGAATTTGTAGAGTTTCTTGGATGGATGTATTGTATTTTGGTCACATTTTGGGAATTTTCTGCCATTAAATACTTTAAATATTTTTCTGTTCCTTTCTCCAATCCTGCTTGTATTCGCATTGCACGTGTGGCTGCACTTATTGATGCCCCACATTTCTCTGTGGCTCTTCGTTTTCTTTCATTCACTAATTTTTCCCTCTGTTCTGCAAAATCCATAATCTCCATGGATCTCGCTTTAAGTTGGCTGCTGCTTACTTCTGCCAGCTCAAATCTACATTTTGGTTATGGTTCTTAACTCCAAGATTTCCATTTGGTTCTAAAAAAATACAATTTCTGCCTCTCAATAGTATACTCTCTTTGATGAGCTTTTTTCACTGTACCTTCCTTTAGCTCTTTACGTATGAGAGCTGTGAGGAAAGGTACCCACTTTGTCCCTGCCTGCACCTCCCAGGAGTAGAGCACTCCAAGTAGAGCTTCTGATACACAGTGCATGGGTTTGGTAGGTAAGGTTACAAGTCATGCCTCAGATGCCACAAACTCGCTATTCTTACCGACAAATACTCAGTTGTCCTGAATGAATATTTCTTAAAATGCTGTATACCTTTAGGATAACTTCTAGAGACTTTAACTGCTTTAAAAATAATTTTTACCTGTTCCTTTGTTGATCTACAATTTGTCTTTCAAGAAGTCCCAGTCCTCTTCCACATGATTTTTTAACAATATTTGTTGTGGCTAGAAGAGTTAACATAAGACCTACCGTCTACCAGATGTGTTTTTTAGTGTTTAATGTAGTATTGTTGGCAGTGCCGTACAGCAGATCTCCAGAGTTTATTCATCTTCCTTAACTGAGACTTTACACTCCTTGTTTAGTAACTCCGCATTTCCCATGACCCTAACCCTGGCCAACACCATTCCACCATTTGGTTATATGGATTTGACTACTTTAGATACTACATGTTAAGTGTATTCATGCAGTATTTCTCTTTCTGTGACTGGCTTGTTTCATTTAATGTTCTCAAGGGGTTCATCCATGTTGTTGCATATTGCAAAATTTCCTTTCTTCAAGGCTAAATTGGATTCCATTGTATGTCTAAACCACATATTCTTTCCATATTCATATGTCGATGGGCATCTTGGTTGTTACCACCTCTTAGCTATTCAGAATCACGTTGCAGTGAACAATGGAGTGCGGGTGTCTCGTTGAGAGCCAGATTTTAGTCCTTTTGAGTCAATACCCACAAGTGTGGTTGCTGGATCATACGGTAGTTCTGTTGTTAGTGTTCTGAGGGAGCTCCCGTCCTTGCAAGCTTGGAAAACCTGCTTTCAGCTGCTCTACCAAAGCAGGTAAAAGGGGATCCTGCATCACTTCCAGTCAGTGTTCTTGATGCTTTCTGTTGTGCGTTTTCTAGATCAACTGGATGACACTTCTTGCAGCTATGTTATCAAGGATGACACCAAGCCCCACATACGAATGTGAGTTTGAACAGACTTAGAACCTGGGCGTCCAACCAAAGTGTGGATATTTTTACCCTCCTTGTGTTCCCCCATAGCTCCTTCCTCACAGGGGCTTTAGCTCCACTCTGGGGGAGAAGTGGTAGATTTCTCTGGGTGTATGTGGGAAGCTTTTCAAATATTCCTTCTATCTGGACATCCCATAGATGGTCCCATGGGGACAAATTCCCAGGACCCTTGGGTAATAGGTAAAGTGAGAGAGATAGAAAGACAGGGAGATTATAGTCTCCTTTGACAGAAAGAGAGAGAGAGAGATGTTAGGCTCCTTTGAAAGAGGGAGAGTGTGATGCTAGGCTTCTTAGGGAGAGAGAGAAAGGGTGAGATGCTAGAATTCTTGTAGAGAGAGAGAGAGAGATATGCTAGGCTTCTTTGAGAGAGAGAGGGGGGAGAGAGATGCTAGTCTACTTTGAGAGAGAGAGTGGGCATTGTAGGCTCCTTTGAGATAGAGAGTGAGAGAGAGAGGGATTCTAGGCTCCTTTGAGAGAAAGAGAGATATACAGAGACAGAGAGATGATAGGCTCCTTTGAGAGAGAGAGAGAGAAGGAGAGAGATTATAGGCTCCTTTAAGAGAAAGAGAGATATACAGAGACAGAAAGATGCTATGCTTCGAGAGAGAGAGGGATGCTAGTCTCCTTTGAAAGAGAGAGAGTTACATGCTAGTCTCCTTTCACAGAGAGAGAAACAGAGAGAGATGGACAGAGAGAGAGATGATAGGCTCTTTTGTGAGAGAGAGAGAGAGAGAGGGATAATAGGCCACTCTGGGAGAGAGAGAGGGGGGTTGAGAGATTCTAGGCTCCTTAGAGAGAAAGAGAGATATACAGAGACAGAGAGATGCTAGGCTCCTTTGAGTGTGATGCTAGGCTCATTAAAGAGAGAGACAGAGGGACAGTGAAGAGAGAGTATCTAGACTAATTTGAGAGAGAGAGATGCTAGGCTAATTAGAGGGAGAGAGACAGACAGAGATGCTATGCAACTCTTAGAGAGAGATTCTTGACTACTGTGAGAAAGAGAGAGAGATGCTAGGCACCTTTGAGAGAAAGAGATAGATGCTAGGATGATTTGAGAAAGAGAGAGAGATACTAGACTCATTTGAGAGAGAGAGAGGGAGATACATGCTAGACTCCTTAGAGAGAGATAGACAGAGAGAGACTGAGAGATGTTAGGCCCCTTTGTGAGAAGGAGAGAGAGAAAGACAGGGAGTTGCTAGGCTCCTTTGGGAGAGACAGAGAGAGAGATGCTTGGCTTCTTTGAGAGAGAGAGGGAGAGATATTCTAGGCTACTTTGAGAAAAAGAGAGATATACAGTAACAGAGATATGCTAGGCTCCTTGGAGAGAGAGAGACATGCTCGGCTCCTTTGAATGAGAGAGATAAAGGGATACATGCAAGGCTCCGTTGAGAGACACAGAGAGAGAGTGAGGGATGCTAGGCTCCTTTGAGAGAAAGAGAGAAAAAAGGCGGAGATTCTAGTCTCCTTTGAGAAAAAGAGAGATAGTGAGACAGAGAGATGGTAAGCTCTTTTGAGAGAGAGAGAGTGTGATGCTAGGCTTCTTAGTGAGAGAGAGAAAGGGAGAGATGCTAGAATCCTTTGAGAGATAGAGAGAGATGCTTGTCTCCTTTGAAAGAGAGCGAGTGTGATGGTAGGTTTCTTAGCGAGAGGGAGAAAGATAGAGATCCTAGAATCCCTTTAGAGAGAGAGAGAAAGGCATGCTAGTACACTTTGTGGGGGAGGGAGTGAGAGGTAGAGACGATTTGCTCCTTGGAGAGAGAGAGAGTGAGATGGTTGACACTGTTGAGAGCGAGAGAGAGAGAGGGAGAGAAATGCTAAGCTGCTTCGAGACAAAGAGAGAGGGAGAGATAGAGATATGCTAGGCTACTTTGAGAGAGAGGGAGGGAGAGATATGCTAGGCTCCTTAGAGAGAGAAAGAGGGATAGATATGCTAGGCTTCTTTGAGAGAGAGAGAGAGAGAGACCTGGAGAGACAGAGAGAGAGATTCTAGGCTCCTTTTAGAGAAAGAAAGATATACAGAGACAGAGAGACTCCAGGCTACTTTGATAGAGAGAGTGATGCTAGACTCCTTTGAATGAGAGACAGAGAGAGATACATGCTAGGTTCCGTTGGGAGAGAGAGAGACAGACAGAGTGAGATGAAAGACTCGTTAGAGAGAGGGAGATAGAGTGAGGGATGCTCGGCTCTTTTGAGAGAAAGAGGGAGATAGTAAGACAGGGAGATTGCAGGCTCCTTTGAGAGAGAGAGAGAGAGAGAGATGCAAAGCTTCTTGAGAGAGAGGGAGAGAGAGAGATGCTTGGCTCCATTGAGAGAGAGAGATGCTAAGCTCCTTTGAGAGACAGAGAGAGAGAGATGCTACTCTACTTTGAGAGTGAGAGACATAGGGATGCTAGACTCCTTTCAGAGAGAGAGAGAGTTATATATGCAAGGATTCTTTGAGAGAGGCAGAGTGAGGGAGAGTGATTCTAGTCTCCTTTGAGAGAAAGAGAGAGAGGTAGAAAGAGAGATGCTAGGCAGATTTGAAAGAGAAAGAGTGTGATGCAAGGTCTCTTACGGAGACAGAGAAAGTGAGATGCTAATATCCTTTGATATATATAGATATATTTATATATATGTATATATACTATACTTCTTTGAGAGAGACAGAGAGAGAGGGAAAGAGATGCTATTCTACTTTAATAGAGAGAGAGAGAGGGCTGGTAGGCTCCTTTGAGATAGAGATAGAGAGAGATGATACGCTTCTTTGAGAGAGAGAGTGAGAGAGAGTGTGTCTAGTCTGCTTTGGGAGGAAGGAGAGAGATGTAGACGGATAGATATTAGGCTCCTTTGAAAGACAGACAGTGTGATGCTAGGCTTCTTAGGGAGAGAGAGAAAGAGAGTGATGCTAGAATCCTTTGAGAGAGAGAGAGAGATGCTAGGCTTCTTTGAGAGAGAGAGAGTCAGAGTGAGACAGAGAGATAGAGATTCTATTTTCCTTTGAGAGAGTGAGAGCAATACACGCTGGCTCCTTGAGAGAGAGAGATAAAAGGAGAGAGAGAGAGAGAGAAGATAGGCTCCTTTGAGAGAGAGAGAGGTTGAGGGATGCTAGGCTCCTTTGAGAGAAAGAGAGAGAGATAGAAAGACGGAGATTCTAGTCTCTTTGAGAGAAAGAGGGAGAGATAGAGAGATGTTAGGCTCATTTGAAAGAGGGAGAGTGTGGTGCTAGGCTTCTTAGGGAGAGATAGAATTTGAGCGATGCTAGAATCCTTAGAGAGAGAGAGAGAGATGCTAGGCTTCTCTGAGAGAGAGACAGAGTGAGACAGAGAGATAGAGATTCTGGGTTCCTTTGAGTGAGGGAGAGCAATACACGCTGGCTCTTTGAGAGAGAGATAAACAGAGAGACAGAGAGGATATAGGCTCCTTTGAGAGAGAGATGCTAGGACTCTTTGAGAGAATTAAGTAAAGAGAAAAAGTATGCAATTATACTGACTTTTATAATTACCTATAGAAGTACATTTACCAGTGTTTTCTGTTTGTTTGGATTCAGATAGCTGTCTCATTTAATTTAATTTTCAGTCTGAAGAAATTCCTGTAGCATTTATTTTCATTGTGTAGGTGTAATTCACATGTCATACAATTCATCCCCTTAAAATACACAATAGAGTGGTGGCTGGTATATTCACAGAGCTGTGCCACCATTGCTACCATCAATTTTCAGATATTTTCATTATGACACAAGGGAGAACTGTCCCTAGCCGTAGGTAATCACGAATCTACTTTCCGTCCTGTAGGCTCGGCTCTTCTGGACATTTCCTATAAGTGAGGATCATACAATGTGTGATTCTTTGTGTTTTCCTCCAGTTAGCATGAAAACTTAGGGTTTCACCCATGTTGTGTGTATCAGGACTTCATATTTCTCATGGCTGTATAATTCTCTCCCTTTAGTGTTCCTTGTAAGACATGTCAGCTAGCAACAAGTTTCCTCAGTTTTTATTTACCTAAGGATGTCTTTTTTCACCTTCATCTGTGAAAGGTAATTTGCTAGATATAAGACTCTTGTTTGAGTTTTTACTTCCAGCAATGAGAACATGTTGTCCCCACTGCCTTCCAACTGCTATCATGTCTGATGAGAAGTCAGCTGTTAACCTTACTGGAGTGTACATGTATATCACGTTATTTTTCTCTTTTTGCCTTCAAGATCTTTATCTTTGGCTTTCGGTATTTTGCCTATGATGTGCCCAGATGGAGAGCTCTTTGTGTTTATGCTCCTTGGAATGTGTAGAGTTTCTTGGATGGATGTATTGTATTTTGGTCACATTTTGGGAATTTTCTGCCATTAAATACTTTAAATATTTTTCTGTTCCTTTCTCCAATCCTGCTTGTCTTCGCATTGCACGTGTGGCTGCACTTATTGATGCCCCACATTTCTCTGTGGCTCTTCGTTTTCTTTCATTCACTAATTTTTCCCACTGTTCTGCAAAATCCATAATCTCCATGGATCTCGCTTTAAGTTGGCTGCTGCTTACTTCTGCCAGCTCAAATCTACATTTTGGTTATGGTTCTTAACTCCAAGATTTCCATTTGGTTCTAAAAAAATACAATTTCTGCCTCTCAATAGTATACTCTCTTTGATGAGCTTTTTTCACTGTACCTTCCTTTAGCTCTTTACGTATGAGAGCTGTGAGGAAAGGTACCCACTTTGTCCCTGCCTGCACCTCCCAGGAGTAGAGCACTCCAAGTAGAGCTTCTGATACACAGTGCATGGGTTTGGTAGGTAAGGTTACAAGTCATGCCTCAGATGCCACAAACTCGCTATTCTTACCGACAAATACTCAGTTGTCCTGAATGAATATTTCTTAAAATGCTGTATACCTTTAGGATAACTTCTAGAGACTTTAACTGCTTTAAAAATAATTTTTACCTGTTCCTTTGTTGATCTACAATTTGTCTTTCAAGAAGTCCCAGTCCTCTTCCACATGATTTTTTAACAATATTTGTTGTGGCTAGAAGAGTTAACATAAGACCTACCGTCTACCAGATGTGTTTTTTAGTGTTTAATGTAGTATTGTTGGCAGTGCCGTACAGCAGATCTCCAGAGTTTATTCATCTTCCTTAACTGAGACTTTACACTCCTTGTTTAGTAACTCCGCATTTCCCATGACCCTAACCCTGGCCAACACCATTCCACCATTTGGTTATATGGATTTGACTACTTTAGATACTACATGTTAAGTGTATTCATGCAGTATTTCTCTTTCTGTGACTGGCTTGTTTCATTTAATGTTCTCAAGGGGTTCATCCATGTTGTTGCATATTGCAAAATTTCCTTTCTTCAAGGCTAAATTGGATTCCATTGTATGTCTAAACCACATATTCTTTCCATATTCATATGTCGATGGGCATCTTGGTTGTTACCACCTCTTAGCTATTCAGAATCACGTTGCAGTGAACAATGGAGTGCGGGTGTCTCGTTGAGAGCCAGATTTTAGTCCTTTTGAGTCAATACCCACAAGTGTGGTTGCTGGATCATACGGTAGTTCTGTTGTTAGTGTTCTGAGGGAGCTCCCGTCCTTGCAAGCTTGGAAAACCTGCTTTCAGCTGCTCTACCAAAGCAGGTAAAAGGGGATCCTGCATCACTTCCAGTCAGTGTTCTTGATGCTTTCTGTTGTGCGTTTTCTAGATCAACTGGATGACACTTCTTGCAGCTATGTTATCAAGGATGACACCAAGCCCCACATACGAATGTGAGTTTGAACAGACTTAGAACCTGGGCGTCCAACCAAAGTGTGGATATTTTTACCCTCCTTGTGTTCCCCCATAGCTCCTTCCTCACAGGGGCTTTAGCTCCACTCTGGGGGAGAAGTGGTAGATTTCTCTGGGTGTATGTGGGAAGCTTTTCAAATATTCCTTCTATCTGGACATCCCATAGATGGTCCCATGGGGACAAATTCCCAGGACCCTTGGGTAATAGGTAAAGTGAGAGAGATAGAAAGACAGGGAGATTATAGTCTCCTTTGACAGAAAGAGAGAGAGAGAGATGTTAGGCTCCTTTGAAAGAGGGAGAGTGTGATGCTAGGCTTCTTAGGGAGAGAGAGAAAGGGTGAGATGCTAGAATTCTTGTAGAGAGAGAGAGAGAGATATGCTAGGCTTCTTTGAGAGAGAGAGGGGGGAGAGAGATGCTAGTCTACTTTGAGAGAGAGAGTGGGCATTGTAGGCTCCTTTGAGATAGAGAGTGAGAGAGAGAGGGATTCTAGGCTCCTTTGAGAGAAAGAGAGATATACAGAGACAGAGAGATGATAGGCTCCTTTGAGAGAGAGAGAGAGAAGGAGAGAGATTATAGGCTCCTTTAAGAGAAAGAGAGATATACAGAGACAGAAAGATGCTATGCTTCGAGAGAGAGAGGGATGCTAGTCTCCTTTGAAAGAGAGAGAGTTACATGCTAGTCTCCTTTCACAGAGAGAGAAACAGAGAGAGATGGACAGAGAGAGAGATGATAGGCTCTTTTGTGAGAGAGAGAGAGAGAGAGGGATAATAGGCCACTCTGGGAGAGAGAGAGGGGGGTTGAGAGATTCTAGGCTCCTTAGAGAGAAAGAGAGATATACAGAGACAGAGAGATGCTAGGCTCCTTTGAGTGTGATGCTAGGCTCATTAAAGAGAGAGACAGAGGGACAGTGAAGAGAGAGTATCTAGACTAATTTGAGAGAGAGAGATGCTAGGCTAATTAGAGGGAGAGAGACAGACAGAGATGCTATGCAACTCTTAGAGAGAGATTCTTGACTACTGTGAGAAAGAGAGAGAGATGCTAGGCACCTTTGAGAGAAAGAGATAGATGCTAGGATGATTTGAGAAAGAGAGAGAGATACTAGACTCATTTGAGAGAGAGAGAGGGAGATACATGCTAGACTCCTTAGAGAGAGATAGACAGAGAGAGACTGAGAGATGTTAGGCCCCTTTGTGAGAAGGAGAGAGAGAAAGACAGGGAGTTGCTAGGCTCCTTTGGGAGAGACAGAGAGAGAGATGCTTGGCTTCTTTGAGAGAGAGAGGGAGAGATATTCTAGGCTACTTTGAGAAAAAGAGAGATATACAGTAACAGAGATATGCTAGGCTCCTTGGAGAGAGAGAGACATGCTCGGCTCCTTTGAATGAGAGAGATAAAGGGATACATGCAAGGCTCCGTTGAGAGACACAGAGAGAGAGTGAGGGATGCTAGGCTCCTTTGAGAGAAAGAGAGAAAAAAGGCGGAGATTCTAGTCTCCTTTGAGAAAAAGAGAGATAGTGAGACAGAGAGATGGTAAGCTCTTTTGAGAGAGAGAGAGTGTGATGCTAGGCTTCTTAGTGAGAGAGAGAAAGGGAGAGATGCTAGAATCCTTTGAGAGATAGAGAGAGATGCTTGTCTCCTTTGAAAGAGAGCGAGTGTGATGGTAGGTTTCTTAGCGAGAGGGAGAAAGATAGAGATCCTAGAATCCCTTTAGAGAGAGAGAGAAAGGCATGCTAGTACACTTTGTGGGGGAGGGAGTGAGAGGTAGAGACGATTTGCTCCTTGGAGAGAGAGAGAGTGAGATGGTTGACACTGTTGAGAGCGAGAGAGAGAGAGGGAGAGAAATGCTAAGCTGCTTCGAGACAAAGAGAGAGGGAGAGATAGAGATATGCTAGGCTACTTTGAGAGAGAGGGAGGGAGAGATATGCTAGGCTCCTTAGAGAGAGAAAGAGGGATAGATATGCTAGGCTTCTTTGAGAGAGAGAGAGAGAGAGACCTGGAGAGACAGAGAGAGAGATTCTAGGCTCCTTTTAGAGAAAGAAAGATATACAGAGACAGAGAGACTCCAGGCTACTTTGATAGAGAGAGTGATGCTAGACTCCTTTGAATGAGAGACAGAGAGAGATACATGCTAGGTTCCGTTGGGAGAGAGAGAGACAGACAGAGTGAGATGAAAGACTCGTTAGAGAGAGGGAGATAGAGTGAGGGATGCTCGGCTCTTTTGAGAGAAAGAGGGAGATAGTAAGACAGGGAGATTGCAGGCTCCTTTGAGAGAGAGAGAGAGAGAGAGATGCAAAGCTTCTTGAGAGAGAGGGAGAGAGAGAGATGCTTGGCTCCATTGAGAGAGAGAGATGCTAAGCTCCTTTGAGAGACAGAGAGAGAGAGATGCTACTCTACTTTGAGAGTGAGAGACATAGGGATGCTAGACTCCTTTCAGAGAGAGAGAGAGTTATATATGCAAGGATTCTTTGAGAGAGGCAGAGTGAGGGAGAGTGATTCTAGTCTCCTTTGAGAGAAAGAGAGAGAGGTAGAAAGAGAGATGCTAGGCAGATTTGAAAGAGAAAGAGTGTGATGCAAGGTCTCTTACGGAGACAGAGAAAGTGAGATGCTAATATCCTTTGATATATATAGATATATTTATATATATGTATATATACTATACTTCTTTGAGAGAGACAGAGAGAGAGGGAAAGAGATGCTATTCTACTTTAATAGAGAGAGAGAGAGGGCTGGTAGGCTCCTTTGAGATAGAGATAGAGAGAGATGATACGCTTCTTTGAGAGAGAGAGTGAGAGAGAGTGTGTCTAGTCTGCTTTGGGAGGAAGGAGAGAGATGTAGACGGATAGATATTAGGCTCCTTTGAAAGACAGACAGTGTGATGCTAGGCTTCTTAGGGAGAGAGAGAAAGAGAGTGATGCTAGAATCCTTTGAGAGAGAGAGAGAGATGCTAGGCTTCTTTGAGAGAGAGAGAGTCAGAGTGAGACAGAGAGATAGAGATTCTATTTTCCTTTGAGAGAGTGAGAGCAATACACGCTGGCTCCTTGAGAGAGAGAGATAAAAGGAGAGAGAGAGAGAGAGAAGATAGGCTCCTTTGAGAGAGAGAGAGGTTGAGGGATGCTAGGCTCCTTTGAGAGAAAGAGAGAGAGATAGAAAGACGGAGATTCTAGTCTCTTTGAGAGAAAGAGGGAGAGATAGAGAGATGTTAGGCTCATTTGAAAGAGGGAGAGTGTGGTGCTAGGCTTCTTAGGGAGAGATAGAATTTGAGCGATGCTAGAATCCTTAGAGAGAGAGAGAGAGATGCTAGGCTTCTCTGAGAGAGAGACAGAGTGAGACAGAGAGATAGAGATTCTGGGTTCCTTTGAGTGAGGGAGAGCAATACACGCTGGCTCTTTGAGAGAGAGATAAACAGAGAGACAGAGAGGATATAGGCTCCTTTGAGAGAGAGATGCTAGGACTCTTTGAGAGAATTAAGTAAAGAGAAAAAGTATGCAATTATACTGACTTTTATAATTACCTATAGAAGTACATTTACCAGTGTTTTCTGTTTGTTTGGATTCAGATAGCTGTCTCATTTAATTTAATTTTCAGTCTGAAGAAATTCCTGTAGCATTTATTTTCATTGTGTAGGTGTAATTCACATGTCATACAATTCATCCCCTTAAAATACACAATAGAGTGGTGGCTGGTATATTCACAGAGCTGTGCCACCATTGCTACCATCAATTTTCAGATATTTTCATTATGACACAAGGGAGAACTGTCCCTAGCCGTAGGTAATCACGAATCTACTTTCCGTCCTGTAGGCTCGGCTCTTCTGGACATTTCCTATAAGTGAGGATCATACAATGTGTGATTCTTTGTGTTTTCCTCCAGTTAGCATGAAAACTTAGGGTTTCACCCATGTTGTGTGTATCAGGACTTCATATTTCTCATGGCTGTATAATTCTCTCCCTTTAGTGTTCCTTGTAAGACATGTCAGCTAGCAACAAGTTTCCTCAGTTTTTATTTACCTAAGGATGTCTTTTTTCACCTTCATCTGTGAAAGGTAATTTGCTAGATATAAGACTCTTGTTTGAGTTTTTACTTCCAGCAATGAGAACATGTTGTCCCCACTGCCTTCCAACTGCTATCATGTCTGATGAGAAGTCAGCTGTTAACCTTACTGGAGTGTACATGTATATCACGTTATTTTTCTCTTTTTGCCTTCAAGATCTTTATCTTTGGCTTTCGGTATTTTGCCTATGATGTGCCCAGATGGAGAGCTCTTTGTGTTTATGCTCCTTGGAATTTGTAGAGTTTCTTGGATGGATGTATTGTATTTTGGTCACATTTTGGGAATTTTCTGCCATTAAATACTTTAAATATTTTTCTGTTCCTTTCTCCAATCCTGCTTGTATTCGCATTGCACGTGTGGCTGCACTTATTGATGCCCCACATTTCTCTGTGGCTCTTCGTTTTCTTTCATTCACTAATTTTTCCCTCTGTTCTGCAAAATCCATAATCTCCATGGATCTCGCTTTAAGTTGGCTGCTGCTTACTTCTGCCAGCTCAAATCTACATTTTGGTTATGGTTCTTAACTCCAAGATTTCCATTTGGTTCTAAAAAAATACAATTTCTGCCTCTCAATAGTATACTCTCTTTGATGAGCTTTTTTCACTGTACCTTCCTTTAGCTCTTTACGTATGAGAGCTGTGAGGAAAGGTACCCACTTTGTCCCTGCCTGCACCTCCCAGGAGTAGAGCACTCCAAGTAGAGCTTCTGATACACAGTGCATGGGTTTGGTAGGTAAGGTTACAAGTCATGCCTCAGATGCCACAAACTCGCTATTCTTACCGACAAATACTCAGTTGTCCTGAATGAATATTTCTTAAAATGCTGTATACCTTTAGGATAACTTCTAGAGACTTTAACTGCTTTAAAAATAATTTTTACCTGTTCCTTTGTTGATCTACAATTTGTCTTTCAAGAAGTCCCAGTCCTCTTCCACATGATTTTTTAACAATATTTGTTGTGGCTAGAAGAGTTAACATAAGACCTACCGTCTACCAGATGTGTTTTTTAGTGTTTAATGTAGTATTGTTGGCAGTGCCGTACAGCAGATCTCCAGAGTTTATTCATCTTCCTTAACTGAGACTTTACACTCCTTGTTTAGTAACTCCGCATTTCCCATGACCCTAACCCTGGCCAACACCATTCCACCATTTGGTTATATGGATTTGACTACTTTAGATACTACATGTTAAGTGTATTCATGCAGTATTTCTCTTTCTGTGACTGGCTTGTTTCATTTAATGTTCTCAAGGGGTTCATCCATGTTGTTGCATATTGCAAAATTTCCTTTCTTCAAGGCTAAATTGGATTCCATTGTATGTCTAAACCACATATTCTTTCCATATTCATATGTCGATGGGCATCTTGGTTGTTACCACCTCTTAGCTATTCAGAATCACGTTGCAGTGAACAATGGAGTGCGGGTGTCTCGTTGAGAGCCAGATTTTAGTCCTTTTGAGTCAATACCCACAAGTGTGGTTGCTGGATCATACGGTAGTTCTGTTGTTAGTGTTCTGAGGGAGCTCCCGTCCTTGCAAGCTTGGAAAACCTGCTTTCAGCTGCTCTACCAAAGCAGGTAAAAGGGGATCCTGCATCACTTCCAGTCAGTGTTCTTGATGCTTTCTGTTGTGCGTTTTCTAGATCAACTGGATGACACTTCTTGCAGCTATGTTATCAAGGATGACACCAAGCCCCACATACGAATGTGAGTTTGAACAGACTTAGAACCTGGGCGTCCAACCAAAGTGTGGATATTTTTACCCTCCTTGTGTTCCCCCATAGCTCCTTCCTCACAGGGGCTTTAGCTCCACTCTGGGGGAGAAGTGGTAGATTTCTCTGGGTGTATGTGGGAAGCTTTTCAAATATTCCTTCTATCTGGACATCCCATAGATGGTCCCATGGGGACAAATTCCCAGGACCCTTGGGTAATAGGTAAAGTGAGAGAGATAGAAAGACAGGGAGATTATAGTCTCCTTTGACAGAAAGAGAGAGAGAGAGATGTTAGGCTCCTTTGAAAGAGGGAGAGTGTGATGCTAGGCTTCTTAGGGAGAGAGAGAAAGGGTGAGATGCTAGAATTCTTGTAGAGAGAGAGAGAGAGATATGCTAGGCTTCTTTGAGAGAGAGAGGGGGGAGAGAGATGCTAGTCTACTTTGAGAGAGAGAGTGGGCATTGTAGGCTCCTTTGAGATAGAGAGTGAGAGAGAGAGGGATTCTAGGCTCCTTTGAGAGAAAGAGAGATATACAGAGACAGAGAGATGATAGGCTCCTTTGAGAGAGAGAGAGAGAAGGAGAGAGATTATAGGCTCCTTTAAGAGAAAGAGAGATATACAGAGACAGAAAGATGCTATGCTTCGAGAGAGAGAGGGATGCTAGTCTCCTTTGAAAGAGAGAGAGTTACATGCTAGTCTCCTTTCACAGAGAGAGAAACAGAGAGAGATGGACAGAGAGAGAGATGATAGGCTCTTTTGTGAGAGAGAGAGAGAGAGAGGGATAATAGGCCACTCTGGGAGAGAGAGAGGGGGGTTGAGAGATTCTAGGCTCCTTAGAGAGAAAGAGAGATATACAGAGACAGAGAGATGCTAGGCTCCTTTGAGTGTGATGCTAGGCTCATTAAAGAGAGAGACAGAGGGACAGTGAAGAGAGAGTATCTAGACTAATTTGAGAGAGAGAGATGCTAGGCTAATTAGAGGGAGAGAGACAGACAGAGATGCTATGCAACTCTTAGAGAGAGATTCTTGACTACTGTGAGAAAGAGAGAGAGATGCTAGGCACCTTTGAGAGAAAGAGATAGATGCTAGGATGATTTGAGAAAGAGAGAGAGATACTAGACTCATTTGAGAGAGAGAGAGGGAGATACATGCTAGACTCCTTAGAGAGAGATAGACAGAGAGAGACTGAGAGATGTTAGGCCCCTTTGTGAGAAGGAGAGAGAGAAAGACAGGGAGTTGCTAGGCTCCTTTGGGAGAGACAGAGAGAGAGATGCTTGGCTTCTTTGAGAGAGAGAGGGAGAGATATTCTAGGCTACTTTGAGAAAAAGAGAGATATACAGTAACAGAGATATGCTAGGCTCCTTGGAGAGAGAGAGACATGCTCGGCTCCTTTGAATGAGAGAGATAAAGGGATACATGCAAGGCTCCGTTGAGAGACACAGAGAGAGAGTGAGGGATGCTAGGCTCCTTTGAGAGAAAGAGAGAAAAAAGGCGGAGATTCTAGTCTCCTTTGAGAAAAAGAGAGATAGTGAGACAGAGAGATGGTAAGCTCTTTTGAGAGAGAGAGAGTGTGATGCTAGGCTTCTTAGTGAGAGAGAGAAAGGGAGAGATGCTAGAATCCTTTGAGAGATAGAGAGAGATGCTTGTCTCCTTTGAAAGAGAGCGAGTGTGATGGTAGGTTTCTTAGCGAGAGGGAGAAAGATAGAGATCCTAGAATCCCTTTAGAGAGAGAGAGAAAGGCATGCTAGTACACTTTGTGGGGGAGGGAGTGAGAGGTAGAGACGATTTGCTCCTTGGAGAGAGAGAGAGTGAGATGGTTGACACTGTTGAGAGCGAGAGAGAGAGAGGGAGAGAAATGCTAAGCTGCTTCGAGACAAAGAGAGAGGGAGAGATAGAGATATGCTAGGCTACTTTGAGAGAGAGGGAGGGAGAGATATGCTAGGCTCCTTAGAGAGAGAAAGAGGGATAGATATGCTAGGCTTCTTTGAGAGAGAGAGAGAGAGAGACCTGGAGAGACAGAGAGAGAGATTCTAGGCTCCTTTTAGAGAAAGAAAGATATACAGAGACAGAGAGACTCCAGGCTACTTTGATAGAGAGAGTGATGCTAGACTCCTTTGAATGAGAGACAGAGAGAGATACATGCTAGGTTCCGTTGGGAGAGAGAGAGACAGACAGAGTGAGATGAAAGACTCGTTAGAGAGAGGGAGATAGAGTGAGGGATGCTCGGCTCTTTTGAGAGAAAGAGGGAGATAGTAAGACAGGGAGATTGCAGGCTCCTTTGAGAGAGAGAGAGAGAGAGAGATGCAAAGCTTCTTGAGAGAGAGGGAGAGAGAGAGATGCTTGGCTCCATTGAGAGAGAGAGATGCTAAGCTCCTTTGAGAGACAGAGAGAGAGAGATGCTACTCTACTTTGAGAGTGAGAGACATAGGGATGCTAGACTCCTTTCAGAGAGAGAGAGAGTTATATATGCAAGGATTCTTTGAGAGAGGCAGAGTGAGGGAGAGTGATTCTAGTCTCCTTTGAGAGAAAGAGAGAGAGGTAGAAAGAGAGATGCTAGGCAGATTTGAAAGAGAAAGAGTGTGATGCAAGGTCTCTTACGGAGACAGAGAAAGTGAGATGCTAATATCCTTTGATATATATAGATATATTTATATATATGTATATATACTATACTTCTTTGAGAGAGACAGAGAGAGAGGGAAAGAGATGCTATTCTACTTTAATAGAGAGAGAGAGAGGGCTGGTAGGCTCCTTTGAGATAGAGATAGAGAGAGATGATACGCTTCTTTGAGAGAGAGAGTGAGAGAGAGTGTGTCTAGTCTGCTTTGGGAGGAAGGAGAGAGATGTAGACGGATAGATATTAGGCTCCTTTGAAAGACAGACAGTGTGATGCTAGGCTTCTTAGGGAGAGAGAGAAAGAGAGTGATGCTAGAATCCTTTGAGAGAGAGAGAGAGATGCTAGGCTTCTTTGAGAGAGAGAGAGTCAGAGTGAGACAGAGAGATAGAGATTCTATTTTCCTTTGAGAGAGTGAGAGCAATACACGCTGGCTCCTTGAGAGAGAGAGATAAAAGGAGAGAGAGAGAGAGAGAAGATAGGCTCCTTTGAGAGAGAGAGAGGTTGAGGGATGCTAGGCTCCTTTGAGAGAAAGAGAGAGAGATAGAAAGACGGAGATTCTAGTCTCTTTGAGAGAAAGAGGGAGAGATAGAGAGATGTTAGGCTCATTTGAAAGAGGGAGAGTGTGGTGCTAGGCTTCTTAGGGAGAGATAGAATTTGAGCGATGCTAGAATCCTTAGAGAGAGAGAGAGAGATGCTAGGCTTCTCTGAGAGAGAGACAGAGTGAGACAGAGAGATAGAGATTCTGGGTTCCTTTGAGTGAGGGAGAGCAATACACGCTGGCTCTTTGAGAGAGAGATAAACAGAGAGACAGAGAGGATATAGGCTCCTTTGAGAGAGAGATGCTAGGACTCTTTGAGAGAATTAAGTAAAGAGAAAAAGTATGCAATTATACTGACTTTTATAATTACCTATAGAAGTACATTTACCAGTGTTTTCTGTTTGTTTGGATTCAGATAGCTGTCTCATTTAATTTAATTTTCAGTCTGAAGAAATTCCTGTAGCATTTATTTTCATTGTGTAGGTGTAATTCACATGTCATACAATTCATCCCCTTAAAATACACAATAGAGTGGTGGCTGGTATATTCACAGAGCTGTGCCACCATTGCTACCATCAATTTTCAGATATTTTCATTATGACACAAGGGAGAACTGTCCCTAGCCGTAGGTAATCACGAATCTACTTTCCGTCCTGTAGGCTCGGCTCTTCTGGACATTTCCTATAAGTGAGGATCATACAATGTGTGATTCTTTGTGTTTTCCTCCAGTTAGCATGAAAACTTAGGGTTTCACCCATGTTGTGTGTATCAGGACTTCATATTTCTCATGGCTGTATAATTCTCTCCCTTTAGTGTTCCTTGTAAGACATGTCAGCTAGCAACAAGTTTCCTCAGTTTTTATTTACCTAAGGATGTCTTTTTTCACCTTCATCTGTGAAAGGTAATTTGCTAGATATAAGACTCTTGTTTGAGTTTTTACTTCCAGCAATGAGAACATGTTGTCCCCACTGCCTTCCAACTGCTATCATGTCTGATGAGAAGTCAGCTGTTAACCTTACTGGAGTGTACATGTATATCACGTTATTTTTCTCTTTTTGCCTTCAAGATCTTTATCTTTGGCTTTCGGTATTTTGCCTATGATGTGCCCAGATGGAGAGCTCTTTGTGTTTATGCTCCTTGGAATGTGTAGAGTTTCTTGGATGGATGTATTGTATTTTGGTCACATTTTGGGAATTTTCTGCCATTAAATACTTTAAATATTTTTCTGTTCCTTTCTCCAATCCTGCTTGTCTTCGCATTGCACGTGTGGCTGCACTTATTGATGCCCCACATTTCTCTGTGGCTCTTCGTTTTCTTTCATTCACTAATTTTTCCCACTGTTCTGCAAAATCCATAATCTCCATGGATCTCGCTTTAAGTTGGCTGCTGCTTACTTCTGCCAGCTCAAATCTACATTTTGGTTATGGTTCTTAACTCCAAGATTTCCATTTGGTTCTAAAAAAATACAATTTCTGCCTCTCAATAGTATACTCTCTTTGATGAGCTTTTTTCACTGTACCTTCCTTTAGCTCTTTACGTATGAGAGCTGTGAGGAAAGGTACCCACTTTGTCCCTGCCTGCACCTCCCAGGAGTAGAGCACTCCAAGTAGAGCTTCTGATACACAGTGCATGGGTTTGGTAGGTAAGGTTACAAGTCATGCCTCAGATGCCACAAACTCGCTATTCTTACCGACAAATACTCAGTTGTCCTGAATGAATATTTCTTAAAATGCTGTATACCTTTAGGATAACTTCTAGAGACTTTAACTGCTTTAAAAATAATTTTTACCTGTTCCTTTGTTGATCTACAATTTGTCTTTCAAGAAGTCCCAGTCCTCTTCCACATGATTTTTTAACAATATTTGTTGTGGCTAGAAGAGTTAACATAAGACCTACCGTCTACCAGATGTGTTTTTTAGTGTTTAATGTAGTATTGTTGGCAGTGCCGTACAGCAGATCTCCAGAGTTTATTCATCTTCCTTAACTGAGACTTTACACTCCTTGTTTAGTAACTCCGCATTTCCCATGACCCTAACCCTGGCCAACACCATTCCACCATTTGGTTATATGGATTTGACTACTTTAGATACTACATGTTAAGTGTATTCATGCAGTATTTCTCTTTCTGTGACTGGCTTGTTTCATTTAATGTTCTCAAGGGGTTCATCCATGTTGTTGCATATTGCAAAATTTCCTTTCTTCAAGGCTAAATTGGATTCCATTGTATGTCTAAACCACATATTCTTTCCATATTCATATGTCGATGGGCATCTTGGTTGTTACCACCTCTTAGCTATTCAGAAT